>NW_026088905.1:0-104310 GCF_024542745.1 Macaca thibetana thibetana | reverse complement strand
ACAGTTCTTGTGGAATTGGCAAAGTGATATTTGGAAGCCCATAGAGGGCTATGGTGAAAAAGGAAATATCCTCAGATGAAATCTGGAAAGAAGCTTTCTGAGAAACTGCTTAGTGTTCTGTTAATTCATCTCACAGAGTTACATCTGTATTTCGTGGATCTCTTTGCTAGCCTTATTTCTGTGGAATCTGAGAACAGATATTTCGGATCCCTTTGAAGACTATAGGGCCAAAGGAAATATCCTCCGATAACAAAGAGAAAGAAGCTTTCTGAGAAACTTCTTTGTGTTCTGTGAAATCATCTCACAGAGTTACAGCTTTCCCCTCAAGAAGCCTTTCGCTAAGACAGTTCTTGTGGAATTGGCAAAGTGATATTTGGAAGCCCATAGAGGGCTATGGTGAAAAAGAAATATCCTCAGATGAAATCTGGAAAGAAGTTTTCTGAGAAACTGCTTAGTGTTCTGTTAATTCATCTCACAGAGTTACATCTGTATTTCGTGGATCTCTTTGCTAGCCTTATTTCTGTGGAATCTGAGACAGATATTTCGGATCCCTTTGAAGACTATAGGGCCAAAGGAAATATCCTCCGATAACAAAGAGAAAGAAGCTTTCTGAGAAACTTCTTTGTGTTCTGTGAAATCATCTCACAGAGTTACAGCTTTCCCCTCAAGAAGCCTTTCGCTAAGACAGTTCTTGTGGAATTGGCAAAGTGATATTTGGAAGCCCATAGAGGGCTATGGTGAAAAAGGAAATATCCTCAGATGAAATCTGGAAAGAAGCTTTCTGAGAAACTGCTTAGTGTTCTGTTAATTCATCTCACAGAGTTACATCTGTATTTCGTGGATCTCTTTGCTAGCCTTATTTCTGTGGAATCTGAGAACAGATATTTCGGATCCCTTTGAAGACTATAGGGCCAAAGGAAATATCCTCCGATAACAAAGAGAAAGAAGCTTTCTGAGAAACTTCTTTGTGTTCTGTGAAATCATCTCACAGAGTTACAGCTTTCCCCTCAAGAAGCCTTTCGCTAAGACAGTTCTTGTGGAATTGGCAAAGTGATATTTGGAAGCCCATAGAGGGCTATGGTGAAAAAGGAAATATCCTCAGATGAAATCTGGAAAGAAGCTTTCTGAGAAACTGCTTAGTGTTCTGTTAATTCATCTCACAGAGTTACATCTGTATTTCGTGGATCTCTTTGCTAGCCTTATTTCTGTGGAATCTGAGAACAGATATTTCGGATCCCTTTGAAGACTATAGGGCCAAAGGAAATATCCTCCGATAACAAAGAGAAAGAAGCTTTCTGAGAAACTTCTTTGTGTTCTGTGAAATCATCTCACAGAGTTACAGCTTTCCCCTCAAGAAGCCTTTCGCTAAGACAGTTCTTGTGGAATTGGCAAAGTGATATTTGGAAGCCCATAGAGGGCTATGGTGAAAAAGGAAATATCCTCAGATGAAATCTGGAAAGAAGCTTTCTGAGAAACTGCTTAGTGTTCTGTTAATTCATCTCACAGAGTTACATCTGTATTTCGTGTCTCTCTTTGCTAGCCTTATTTCTGTGGAATCTGAGAACAGATATTTCGGATCCCTTTGAAGACTATAGGGCCAAAGGAAATATCCTCCGATAACAAAGAGAAAGAAGCTTTCTGAGAAACTTCTTTGTGTTCTGTGAAATCATCTCACAGAGTTACAGCTTTCCCCTCAAGAAGCCTTTCGCTAAGACAGTTCTTGTGGAATTGGCAAAGTGATATTTGGAAGCCCATAGAGGGCTATGGTGAAAAAGGAAATATCCTCAGATGAAATCTGGAAAGAAGCTTTCTGAGAAACTGCTTAGTGTTCTGTTAATTCATCTCACAGAGTTACATCTGTATTTCGTGGATCTCTTTGCTAGCCTTATTTCTGTGGAATCTGAGAACAGATATTTCGGATCCCTTTGAAGACTATAGGGCCAAAGGAAATATCCTCCGATAACAAAGAGAAAGAAGCTTTCTGAGAAACTTCTTTGTGTTCTGTGAAATCATCTCACAGAGTTACAGCTTTCCCTCAAGAAGCCTTTCGCTAAGACAGTTCTTGTGGAATTGGCAAAGTGATATTTGGAAGCCCATAGAGGGCTATGGTGAAAAAGGAAATATCCTCAGATGAAATCTGGAAAGAAGCTTTCTGAGAAACTGCTTAGTGTTCTGTTAATTCATCTCACAGAGTTACATCTGTATTTCGTGGATCTCTTTGCTAGCCTTATTTCTGTGGAATCTGAGAACAGATATTTCGGATCCCTTTGAAGACTATAGGGCCAAAGGAAATATCCTCCGATAACAAAGAGAAAGAAGCTTTCTGAGAAACTTCTTTGTGTTCTGTGAAATCATCTCACAGAGTTACAGCTTTCCCCTCAAGAAGCCTTTCGCTAAGACAGTTCTTGTGGAATTGGCAAAGTGATATTTGGAAGCCCATAGAGGGCTATGGTGAAAAAGGAAATATCCTCAGATGAAATCTGGAAAGAAGCTTTCTGAGAAACTGCTTAGTGTTCTGTTAATTCATCTCACAGAGTTACATCTGTATTTCGTGGATCTCTTTGCTAGCCTTATTTCTGTGGAATCTGAGAACAGATATTTCGGATCCCTTTGAAGACTATAGGGCCAAAGGAAATATCCTCCGATAACAAAGAGAAAGAAGCTTTCTGAGAAACTTCTTTGTGTTCTGTGAAATCATCTCACAGAGTTACAGCTTTCCCCTCAAGAAGCCTTTCGCTAAGACAGTTCTTGTGGAATTGGCAAAGTGATATTTGGAAGCCCATAGAGGGCTATGGTGAAAAAGGAAATATCCTCAGATGAAATCTGGAAAGAAGCTTTCTGAGAAACTGCTTAGTGTTCTGTTAATTCATCTCACAGAGTTACATCTGTATTTCGTGGATCTCTTTGCTAGCCTTATTTCTGTGGAATCTGAGAACAGATATTTCGGATCCCTTTGAAGACTATAGGGCCAAAGGAAATATCCTCCGATAACAAAGAGAAAGAAGCTTTCTGAGAAACTTCTTTGTGTGTTCTGTGAAATCATCTCACAGAGTTACAGCTTTCCCCTCAAGAAGCCTTTCGCTAAGACAGTTCTTGTGGAATTGGCAAAGTGATATTTGGAAGCCCATAGAGGGCTATGGTGAAAAAGGAAATATCCTCAGATGAAATCTGGAAAGAAGCTTTCTGAGAAACTGCTTAGTGTTCTGTTAATTCATCTCACAGAGTTACATCTGTATTTCGTGGATCTCTTTGCTAGCCTTATTTCTGTGGAATCTGAGAACAGATATTTCGGATCCCTTTGAAGACTATAGGGCCAAAGGAAATATCCTCCGATAACAAAGAGAAAGAAGCTTTCTGAGAAACTTCTTTGTGTTCTGTGAAATCATCTCACAGAGTTACAGCTTTCCCCTCAAGAAGCCTTTCGCTAAGACAGTTCTTGTGGAATTGGCAAAGTGATATTTGGAAGCCCATAGAGGGCTATGGTGAAAAAGGAAATATCCTCAGATGAAATCTGGAAAGAAGCTTTCTGAGAAACTGCTTAGTGTTCTGTTAATTCATCTCACAGAGTTACATCTGTATTTCGTGGATCTCTTTGCTAGCCTTATTTCTGTGGAATCTGAGAACAGATATTTCGGATCCCTTTGAAGACTATAGGGCCAAAGGAAATATCCTCCGATAACAAAGAGAAAGAAGCTTTCTGAGAAACTTCTTTGTGTTCTGTGAAATCATCTCACAGAGTTACAGCTTTCCCCTCAAGAAGCCTTTCGCTAAGACAGTTCTTGTGGAATTGGCAAAGTGATATTTGGAAGCCCATAGAGGGCTATGGTGAAAAAGGAAATATCCTCAGATGAAATCTGGAAAGAAGCTTTCTGAGAAACTGCTTAGTGTTCTGTTAATTCATCTCACAGAGTTACATCTGTATTTCGTGGATCTCTTTGCTAGCCTTATTTCTGTGGAATCTGAGAACAGATATTTCGGATCCCTTTGAAGACTATAGGGCCAAAGGAAATATCCTCCGATAACAAAGAGAAAGAAGCTTTCTGAGAAACTTCTTTGTGTTCTGTGAAATCATCTCACAGAGTTACAGCTTTCCCCTCAAGAAGCCTTTCGCTAAGACAGTTCTTGTGGAATTGGCAAAGTGATATTTGGAAGCCCATAGAGGGCTATGGTGAAAAAGGAAATATCCTCAGATGAAATCTGGAAAGAAGCTTTCTGAGAAACTGCTTAGTGTTCTGTTAATTCATCTCACAGAGTTACATCTGTATTTCGTGGATCTCTTTGCTAGCCTTATTTCTGTGGAATCTGAGAACAGATATTTCGGATCCCTTTGAAGACTATAGGGCCAAAGGAAATATCCTCCGATAACAAAGAGAAAGAAGCTTTCTGAGAAACTTCTTTGTGTTCTGTGAAATCATCTCACAGAGTTACAGCTTTCCCCTCAAGAAGCCTTTCGCTAAGACAGTTCTTGTGGAATTGGCAAAGTGATATTTGGAAGCCCATAGAGGGCTATGGTGAAAAAGGAAATATCCTCAGATGAAATCTGGAAAGAAAGAAGCTTTCTGAGAAACTGCTTAGTGTTCTGTTAATTCATCTCACAGAGTTACATCTGTATTTCGTGGATCTCTTTGCTAGCCTTATTTCTGTGGAATCTGAGAACAGATATTTCGGATCCCTTTGAAGACTATAGGGCCAAAGGAAATATCCTCCGATAACAAAGAGAAAGAAGCTTTCTGAGAAACTTCTTTGTGTTCTGTGAAATCATCTCACAGAGTTACAGCTTTCCCCTCAAGAAGCCTTTCGCTAAGACAGTTCTTGTGGAATTGGCAAAGTGATATTTGGAAGCCCATAGAGGGCTATGGTGAAAAAGGAAATATCCTCAGATGAAATCTGGAAAGAAGCTTTCTGAGAAACTGCTTAGTGTTCTGTTAATTCATCTCACAGAGTTACATCTGTATTTCGTGGATCTCTTTGCTAGCCTTATTTCTGTGGAATCTGAGAACAGATATTTCGGATCCCTTTGAAGACTATAGGGCCAAAGGAAATA
This sequence comes from Macaca thibetana thibetana, assembly GCF_024542745.1. Lineage (NCBI taxonomy): Eukaryota > Metazoa > Chordata > Mammalia > Primates > Cercopithecidae > Macaca > Macaca thibetana. Next base: position 99,266 of record NW_026088905.1, on the reverse strand, counting down.
TCCTCCGATAACAAAGAGAAAGAAGCTTTCTGAGAAACTTCTTTGTGTTCTGTGAAATCATCTCACAGAGTTACAGCTTTCCCCTCAAGAAGCCTTTCGCTAAGACAGTTCTTGTGGAATTGGCAAAGTGATATTTGGAAGCCCATAGAGGGCTATGGTGAAAAAGGAAATATCCTCAGATGAAATCTGGAAAGAAGCTTTCTGAGAAACTGCTTAGTGTTCTGTTAATTCATCTCACAGAGTTACATCTGTATTTCGTGGATCTCTTTGCTAGCCTTATTTCTGTGGAATCTGAGAACAGATATTTCGGATCCCTTTGAAGACTATAGGGCCAAAGGAAATATCCTCCGATAACAAAGAGAAAGAAGCTTTCTGAGAAACTTCTTTGTGTTCTGTGAAATCATCTCACAGAGTTACAGCTTTCCCCTCAAGAAGCCTTTCGCTAAGACAGTTCTTGTGGAATTGGCAAAGTGATATTTGGAAGCCCATAGAGGGCTATGGTGAAAAAGGAAATATCCTCAGATGAAATCTGGAAAGAAGCTTTCTGAGAAACTGCTTAGTGTTCTCTTAATTCATCTCACAGAGTTACATCTGTATTTCGTGGATCTCTTTGCTAGCCTTATTTCTGTGGAATCTGAGAACAGATATTTTCGGATCCCTTTGAAGACTATAGGGCCAAAGGAAATATCCTCCGATAACAAAGAGAAAGAAGCTTTCTGAGAAACTTCTTTGTGTTCTGTGAAATCATCTCACAGAGTTACAGCTTTCCCCTCAAGAAGCCTTTCGCTAAGACAGTTCTTGTGGAATTGGCAAAGTGATATTTGGAAGCCCATAGAGGGCTATGGTGAAAAAGGAAATATCCTCAGATGAAATCTGGAAAGAAGCTTTCTGAGAAACTGCTTAGTGTTCTGTTAATTCATCTCACAGAGTTACATCTGTATTTCGTGGATCTCTTTGCTAGCCTTATTTCTGTGGAATCTGAGAACAGATATTTCGGATCCCTTTGAAGACTATAGGGCCAAAGGAAATATCCTCCGATAACAAAGAGAAAGAAGCTTTCTGAGAAACTTCTTTGTGTTCTGTGAAATCATCTCACAGAGTTACAGCTTTCCCCTCAAGAAGCCTTTCGCTAAGACAGTTCTTGTGGAATTGGCAAAGTGATATTTGGAAGCCCATAGAGGGCTATGGTGAAAAAGGAAATATCCTCAGATGAAATCTGGAAAGAAGCTTTCTGAGAAACTGCTTAGTGTTCTGTTAATTCATCTCACAGAGTTACATCTGTATTTCGTGGATCTCTTTGCTAGCCTTATTTCTGTGGAATCTGAGAACAGATATTTCGGATCCCTTTGAAGACTATAGGGCCAAAGGAAATATCCTCCGATAACAAAGAGAAAGAAGCTTTCTGAGAAACTTCTTTGTGTTCTGTGAAATCATCTCACAGAGTTACAGCTTTCCCCTCAAGAAGCCTTTCGCTAAGACAGTTCTTGTGGTATTGGCAAAGTGATATTTGGAAGCCCATAGAGGGCTATGGTGAAAAAGGAAATATCCTCAGATGAAATCTGGAAAGAAGCTTTCTGAGAAACTGCTTAGTGTTCTGTTAATTCATCTCACAGAGTTACATCTGTATTTCGTGGATCTCTTTGCTAGCCTTATTTCTGTGGAATCTGAGAACAGATATTTCGGATCCCTTTGAAGACTATAGGGCCAAAGGAAATATCCTCCGATAACAAAGAGAAAGAAGCTTTCTGAGAAACTTCTTTGTGTTCTGTGAAATCATCTCACAGAGTTACAGCTTTCCCCTCAAGAAGCCTTTCGCTAAGACAGTTCTTGTGGAATTGGCAAAGTGATATTTGGAAGCCCATAGAGGGCTATGGTGAAAAAGGAAATATCCTCAGATGAAATCTGGAAAGAAGCTTTCTGAGAAACTGCTTAGTGTTCTGTTAATTCATCTCACAGAGTTACATCTGTATTTCGTGTCTCTCTTTGCTAGCCTTATTTCTGTGGAATCTGAGAACAGATATTTCGGATCCCTTTGAAGACTATAGGGCCAAAGGAAATATCCTCCGATAACAAAGAGAAAGAAGCTTTCTGAGAAACTTCTTTGTGTTTCTGTGAAATCATCTCACAGAGTTACAGCTTTCCCCTCAAGAAGCCTTTCGCTAAGACAGTTCTTGTGGAATTGGCAAAGTGATATTTGGAAGCCCATAGAGGGCTATGGTGAAAAAGGAAATATCCTCAGATGAAATCTGGAAAGAAGCTTTCTGAGAAACTGCTTAGTGTTCTGTTAATTCATCTCACAGAGTTACATCTGTATTTCGTGGATCTCTTTGCTAGCCTTATTTCTGTGGAATCTGAGAACAGATATTTCGGATCCCTTTGAAGACTATAGGGCCAAAGGAAATATCCTCCGATAACAAAGAGAAAGAAGCTTTCTGAGAAACTTCTTTGTGTTCTGTGAAATCATCTCACAGAGTTACAGCTTTCCCTCAAGAAGCCTTTCGCTAAGACAGTTCTTGTGGAATTGGCAAAGTGATATTTGGAAGCCCATAGAGGGCTATGGTGAAAAAGGAAATATCCTCAGATGAAATCTGGAAAGAAGCTTTCTGAGAAACTGCTTAGTGTTCTGTTAATTCATCTCACAGAGTTACATCTGTATTTCGTGGATCTCTTTGCTAGCCTTATTTCTGTGGAATCTGAGAACAGATATTTCGGATCCCTTTGAAGACTATAGGGCCAAAGGAAATATCCTCCGATAACAAAGAGAAAGAAGCTTTCTGAGAAACTTCTTTGTGTTCTGTGAAATCATCTCACAGAGTTACAGCTTTCCCCTCAAGAAGCCTTTCGCTAAGACAGTTCTTGTGGAATTGGCAAAGTGATATTTGGAAGCCCATAGAGGGCTATGGTGAAAAAGGAAATATCCTCAGATGAAATCTGGAAAGAAGCTTTCTGAGAAACTGCTTAGTGTTCTGTTAATTCATCTCACAGAGTTACATCTGTATTTCGTGGATCTCTTTGCTAGCCTTATTTCTGTGGAATCTGAGAACAGATATTTCGGATCCCTTTGAAGACTATAGGGCCAAAGGAAATATCCTCCGATAACAAAGAGAAAGAAGCTTTCTGAGAAACTTCTTTGTGTTCTGTGAAATCATCTCACAGAGTTACAGCTTTCCCCTCAAGAAGCCTTTCGCTAAGACAGTTCTTGTGGAATTGGCAAAGTGATATTTGGAAGCCCATAGAGGGCTATGGTGAAAAAGGAAATATCCTCAGATGAAATCTGGAAAGAAGCTTTCTGAGAAACTGCTTAGTGTTCTGTTAATTCATCTCACAGAGTTACATCTGTATTTCGTGGATCTCTTTGCTAGCCTTATTTCTGTGGAATCTGAGAACAGATATTTCGGATCCCTTTGAAGACTATAGGGCCAAAGGAAATATCCTCCGATAACAAAGAGAAAGAAGCTTTCTGAGAAACTTCTTTGTGTTCTGTGAAATCATCTCACAGAGTTACAGCTTTCCCCTCAAGAAGCCTTTCGCTAAGACAGTTCTTGTGGAATTGGCAAAGTGATATTTGGAAGCCCATAGAGGGCTATGGTGAAAAAGGAAATATCCTCAGATGAAATCTGGAAAGAAGCTTTCTGAGAAACTGCTTAGTGTTCTGTTAATTCATCTCACAGAGTTACATCTGTATTTCGTGGATCTCTTTGCTAGCCTTATTTCTGTGGAATCTGAGAACAGATATTTCGGATCCCTTTGAAGACTATAGGGCCAAAGGAAATATCCTCCGATAACAAAGAGAAAGAAGCTTTCTGAGAAACTTCTTTGTGTTCTGTGAAATCATCTCACAGAGTTACAGCTTTCCCCTCAAGAAGCCTTTCGCTAAGACAGTTCTTGTGGAATTGGCAAAGTGATATTTGGAAGCCCATAGAGGGCTATGGTGAAAAAGGAAATATCCTCAGATGAAATCTGGAAAGAAGCTTTCTGAGAAACTGCTTAGTGTTCTGTTAATTCATCTCACAGAGTTACATCTGTATTTCGTGGATCTCTTTGCTAGCCTTATTTCTGTGGAATCTGAGAACAGATATTTCGGATCCCTTTGAAGACTATAGGGCCAAAGGAAATATCCTCCGATAACAAAGAGAAAGAAGCTTTCTGAGAAACTTCTTTGTGTTCTGTGAAATCATCTCACAGAGTTACAGCTTTCCCCTCAAGAAGCCTTTCGCTAAGACAGTTCTTGTGGAATTGGCAAAGTGATATTTGGAAGCCCATAGAGGGCTATGGTGAAAAAGGAAATATCCTCAGATGAAATCTGGAAAGAAGCTTTCTGAGAAACTGCTTAGTGTTCTGTTAATTCATCTCACAGAGTTACATCTGTATTTCGTGGATCTCTTTGCTAGCCTTATTTCTGTGGAATCTGAGAACAGATATTTCGGATCCCTTTGAAGACTATAGGGCCAAAGGAAATATCCTCCGATAACAAAGAGAAAGAAGCTTCTGAGAAACTTCTTTGTGTTCTGTGAAATCATCTCACAGAGTTACAGCTTTCCCCTCAAGAAGCCTTTCGCTAAGACAGTTCTTGTGGAATTGGCAAAGTGATATTTGGAAGCCCATAGAGGGCTATGGTGAAAAAGGAAATATCCTCAGATGAAATCTGGAAAGAAGCTTTCTGAGAAACTGCTTAGTGTTCTGTTAATTCATCTCACAGAGTTACATCTGTATTTCGTGGATCTCTTTGCTAGCCTTATTTCTGTGGAATCTGAGAACAGATATTTCGGATCCCTTTGAAGACTATAGGGCCAAAGGAAATATCCTCCGATAACAAAGAGAAAGAAGCTTTCTGAGAAACTTCTTTGTGTTCTGTGAAATCATCTCACAGAGTTACAGCTTTCCCCTCAAGAAGCCTTTCGCTAAGACAGTTCTTGTGGAATTGGCAAAGTGATATTTGGAAGCCCATAGAGGGCTATGGTGAAAAAGGAAATATCCTCAGATGAAATCTGGAAAGAAGCTTTCTGAGAAACTGCTTAGTGTTCTGTTAATTCATCTCACAGAGTTACATCTGTATTTCGTGGATCTCTTTGCTAGCCTTATTTCTGTGGAATCTGAGAACAGATATTTCGGATCCCTTTGAAGACTATAGGGCCAAAGGAAATATCCTCCGATAACAAAGAGAAAGAAGCTTTCTGAGAAACTTCTTTGTGTTCTGTGAAATCATCTCACAGAGTTACAGCTTTCCCCTCAAGAAGCCTTTCGCTAAGACAGTTCTTGTGGAATTGGCAAAGTGATATTTGGAAGCCCATAGAGGGCTATGGTGAAAAAGGAAATATCCTCAGATGAAATCTGGAAAGAAGCTTTCTGAGAAACTGCTTAGTGTTCTGTTAATTCATCTCACAGAGTTACATCTGTATTTCGTGGATCTCTTTGCTAGCCTTATTTCTGTGGAATCTGAGAACAGATATTTTTCGGATCCCTTTGAAGACTATAGGGCCAAAGGAAATATCCTCCGATAACAAAGAGAAAAGAAGCTTTCTGAGAAACTTCTTTGTGTTCTGTGAAATCATCTCACAGAGTTACAGCTTTCCCCTCAAGAAGCCTTTCGCTAAGACAGTTCTTGTGGAATTGGCAAAGTGATATTTGGAAGCCCATAGAGGGCTATGGTGAAAAAGGAAATATCCTCAGATGAAATCTGGAAAGAAGCTTTCTGAGAAACTGCTTAGTGTTCTGTTAATTCATCTCACAGAGTTACATCTGTATTTCGTGGATCTCTTTGCTAGCCTTATTTCTGTGGAATCTGAGAACAGATATTTCGGATCCCTTTGAAGACTATAGGGCCAAAGGAAATATCCTCCGATAACAAAGAGAAAGAAGCTTTCTGAGAAACTTCTTTGTGTTCTGTGAAATCATCTCACAGAGTTACAGCTTTCCCCTCAAGAAGCCTTTCGCTAAGACAGTTCTTGTGGAATTGGCAAAGTGATATTTGGAAGCCCATAGAGGGCTATGGTGAAAAAGGAAATATCCTCAGATGAAATCTGGAAAGAAGCTTTCTGAGAAACTGCTTAGTGTTCTGTTTAATTCATCTCACAGAGTTACATCTGTATTTCGTGGATCTCTTTGCTAGCCTTATTTCTGTGGAATCTGAGAACAGATATTTCGGATCCCTTTGAAGACTATAGGGCCAAAGGAAATATCCTCCGATAACAAAGAGAAAGAAGCTTTCTGAGAAACTTCTTTGTGTTCTGTGAAATCATCTCACGGTGAAAAAGGAAATATCCTCAGATAAAAAGGAAAGAAGCTTTCTGAGAAACTGCTTTGTGTGTGTGTGACTTCACTCACAGAGTTACAGCTGTATTTCAAGGAGCCTTTTGCTAGCCTTATTTCTTTGGAATCTGGAAAGTGATATTTTGGAAGCCCTTTGAGGGCTATAGGGAAAAGGAAATATCCTCCGATAAAAATGGGAAAAAAGCTTTCTGAGAAAATTCTTTGTGATCTGTGAGTTCATCTCTCAGTGTTACAGCTTTCCCCTGAAGAAGCCTTTCGCTAATACTGTTCTTGTGGAATTTGCATAGGGATATTTGGAAGCCCATGTAGGGCTATGGTGAAAAAGAAAATATCCTCAGATAAAAACAAAAAAGAAACTTTCTGAGAAACCGCTTTGTGTTCTGAGAATTCATCTCTCAGATTACAGCTTTTCCCTCAAGAAGCTGGAGGGCATGCTGAAAAAGAAAATATCTTCAGATAACAGCTGGAAAGAAGCTTTCTGAGAAACTGCTTTGTGTTCTGTTAATTCATCTCAGAGAGTTGCAGCTTTCCCTTCAAGAATCCCTTTGCGGGGGGGGGGGGGCGGAGCAAGATGGCCAAATAGGAATAACTCCAGTCTCCAACTCCCAGCGCGAGTGACACAGAAGACCAGTGATTTCTGCATTTTCAACTGAGGTACTGGGTTCATCTCACTAGGGATTGCCCGACAATCGGTGCTGGTCAGCTGCTGCAGCCTGATCTGCGAGAGCTGAAGCAGGGTGAGGCATCATCTCACCTGGAAAGCACAAGGGGAAAGGGAAAAGTTCCCCTTTTTTAGCCAAGGGAACTGAGACACACAACACCTGGAAAATCGTGTAACTCCCACCCCAATACTGTGCTTTAAGCAAACAGGCTCACCAGGAGATTATATCCCTCACCTGGCTGAGAGGGTCCCACACCCAAAGAGCCTCCCTCATTGCTATCACAGCAGTGTGCGATATCGCGGGAAGGCAGCAGCGAGGCTGGGGGAGGGGCACCTGCCATTGTTGAGGCTTAAGTAGGTAAACAAAGCTGCTGGGAATCTCGAATTGGGTGGAGTTCACAGCAGCTCAAGGAAACCTTCCTCTCTGTAGACTCCACCTCTGGGTACAGGGCACAGTAAACAACAACAAAAGCCAAAAGCAGCAAAAACCTCTGCAGACACACACAACTCTGTCTGACAGCTTTGAAGAGAGCAATGTACCTCCCAACACGGAGGATGAGATCTGAGAAGGGAAAGACTCCCTGCTCAAGTGGGTCCCTGACACCTGAGTAGCCTAACTGGGAGACATCCCCCACTAGGGGCAGTCTGACACCCCACACCTCACAGGGTGGAGTACACCCCTGAGAGGAAACCTCCAAAGCAAGAATCAGACAGGTACACTCGCTGTTCAGAAATATTCTATCTTCTTCAGCCTCTGCTGCTGACACCCAGGCAAACAGGGTCTGGAGTGGACCTCAAGCAATCTCCAACAGACCTACAGCTGAGGGTCCTGACTGTTAGAAGGAAAACTATCAAACAGGAAGGACACCTACACCAAAACCCCATCAGTACGTCACCATCATCAAAGACCAGAGGCTGATAAAACCACAAAGATGGGGAAAAAGCAGGTCAGAAAAGCTGGAAATTCAAAAAATAAGAGCGCTTCTCCCCCGGCAAAGGAGCGCAGCTCATCGCCAGCAACAGATCAAAGCTTGACGGAGAATGACTTTGACGAGATGAGAGAAGAAGGCTTCAGTCCATCAAACTTCTCAGAGCCAAGGAGGAATTACGTACCCAGCGCAAAGAAACTAAAAATCTTGAAAAAAAAGTGGAAGAATTGATGGCTAGAATAATTATTGCAGAGAAGGTCATAAACGAAATGAAAGAGATGAAAACCATGACACTGGAAATACGTGACAAATGCACAAGCTTCAGTAACCAACTCGATCAACTGGAAGAAAGAGTATCAACGATTGAAGATCAAATGAACGAAATGAAGCGAGGAGAGAAACCAAAGGAAAAAAGAAGAAAAAGAAATGAACAAAGCCTGCAAGTAGTATGGGATTATGTAAAAAGACCAAATCTACGTCTGATTGGGGTGCCTGAAAGTGAGGGGGAAAATGGAACCAAGTTGGAAAACACTCTTCAGCATATCATCCAGGAGAACTTCCCCAACCTAGTAGGGCAGGCCAACATTCAAACCCAGGAAATACAGAGAACACCACAAAGATACTCCTCGAGAAGAGCAACTCCAAGAAACATAATTGCCAGATTCACCAAAGTTGAAATGAAGGAAAAAATCTTAAGGGCAGCCAGAGAGAAAGGTCAGGTGACTCACAAAGGGAAGCCCATAAGACTAACAGCAGATCTCTGGGGAGAAACTCTCCAAGCCAGAAGAGAGTGGGGGCCAATATTCAACATTCTTAAAGAAAAGAACTTTAAACCCAGAATTTCATATCCAGCCAAACTAAGTCTCATAAGTGAAGGAGAAATAAAATCCATTACAGATAAGCAAATGCTTAGAGATTTTGTCACCACTAGGTCTGCCTTACAAGAGACCCTGAAGGAAGCACTAAACATGGAAAGGAACAACCAGCCATTGCAAAAACATGCCAAAATGTAAAGACCATTTAGGCTAGGAAGAAACTGCCTCAACTAACGAGCAAAATAACTAGTTAATATCATAATGGCAGGATCAAGTTCACACAAACAATATTAACCTTAAATGTAAATGGACTAAATGCTCCAATTAAAAGACACAGACTGGCAAACTGGATAAAGAGTCAAGACCCATCAGTCTGCTGTATTCAGGAGACCCATCTCACATGCAGAGACATACATAGGCTCAAAATAAAGGGATGGAGGAAGATTTACCAAGCAAATGGAGAACAAAAAAAAGCAGGGGTTGCCATACTAGTCTCTGATAAAACAGACTTTAAACCTTCAAAGATCAAAAGAGACAAAGAAAGCCATTACATAATGGTAAAAGGATCAATTAAACAGGAAGAGCTAACTATCCTAAATATATATGCACCCAATACAGGAGCACCCAGATTCATAAAGCAAGTCCTTAGAGACTTACAAAGAGACTTAGACTCCCATACAATAATAATGGGAGACTTCAACACTCCACTGTCAACATTGGACAGATCAACGAGACAGGAAGTTAACAAAGATATCCAGGAATTGAACTCAGCTCTGCATCAAGTAGACCTAATAGACATCTATAGAACTCTGCACCCCAAATCAACAGAATATACATTCTTCTCAGCACCACATCACACTTATTCCAAATTTGACCACATAATTGGAAGTAAAGCACTCCTCAGCAAATGTATAAGAACAGAAATTGTAACAAACTGTCTCTCAGACCTCAGTGCAATCAAACTAGAACTCAGGAATAAGAAACTCAATCAAAACCACTCACTACATGGAAACTGAACAACCTGATCCTGAATGACTACTGGGTACATAACGAGATGAAGGCAGAAATAAAGATGTTCTTTGAAACCAATGAGAACAAAGATACAACATACCAGAATCTCTGGGACACATTTAAAGCAGTGTGTAGTGGGAAATTTATAGCACTAAATGCCCACAAGAGAAAGCAGGAAAGATCTAAAATTGACACTCTAACATCACAATTAAAAGAACTAGAGAAGCAAGAGCAAACGCATTCAAAAGCTAGCAGAAGGCAAGAAATAAGTAAGATCAGAGCAGAACTGAAGGAGATAGAGACACAAAAAATCCTCCAAAAAATCAATGAATCCAGGAATTGGTTTTTTGAAAAGATCAACAAAATTTACAGACGGCTAGCAAGACTAATAAAGAAGAAAAGAGAGAAGAATCAAATCGATGCAATAAAAAAATGATAAAGGGGATATCACCACCGACCCCACAGAAATACAAACTACCATCAGAGAATACTATAAACACCTCTAAGCAAATAAATTAGAAAATCTAGAAGAAATGGATAATTTCCTGTACACTTACACCCTTCCAAGACTAAACCAGGAAGAAGTTGAATCCCTGAATAGACCAATAGCAGGCTCTGAAATTGAGGCAATAATTAATAGCCTACCAACCAAAAAAAGTCCAAGACCAGATGGATTCACAGCTGAATTCTACCACAGGTACAAGGAGGAGCTGGTACCATTCCTTCTGAAACTATTCCAATCAATAGAAAAAGAGAGAATCCTCGCTAACTCATTTTAGGAGGCCAACATCATCCTGATACCCAAGCCTGGCAGAGACACAACAAAAAAAGAGAATTTTAGACGAATATCCCTGATGAACATTGATGCAAAAATCTTCAACAAAATACTGGCAAACCGGATTCAGCAACACATCAAAAAGCCTATCCACCATGATCAAGTGGGCTTCATCCCTGGGATGCAAGGCTGGTTCAACATTCGCAAATCAATAAACATAATCCAGCATATAAATAGAACCAAAGACAAGAACCACATGATTATCTCAATAGATGCAGAAAAGGCTTTTGACAAAATTCAACAGCCCTTCATGCTAAAAACTCTCAATAAATTCGGTATTGATGGAACGTACCTCAAAATCATAAGACCTATTAATGACAAACCCACAGCCAATATCATACTGAATGGGCAAAAACTGGAAAAATTCCCTCTGAAAACTGGCACAAGACAGGGATGCCCTCTCTCACCACTCCTATTCAACATAGTGTTGGAAGTTCTGGCTAGGGCAATCAGGCAAGAGAAAGAAATCAAGGGTATTCAGTTAGGAAAAGAAGAAGTCAAACTGTCCCTGTTTGCAGATGACATGATTGTATATTTAGAAAAGCCCATTGTCTCAGCCCAAAATCTCCTTAAGCTGATAAGCAACTTCAGCAAAGTCTCAGGATACAAAATTAATGTGCAAAAATCACAAGCATTCTTATACGCCAGTAACAGACAAACAGAGAGCCAAATCAGGAATGAACTTCCATTCACAATTGCTTCAAAGAGCATAAAATACCTAGGAATCCAACTTACAAGGGATGTAAAGGACCTCTTCAAGGAGAACTACAAACCACTGCTCAGTGAAATACAAGAGGACACAAACAAATGGAAGAACATACCATGCTCATGGATAGGAAGAATCAATATCGTGAAAATGGCCATACTGCCCAAGGTAATTTATAGATTCAATGCCATCCCCATCAAGCTGCCAACGAGTTTCTGCACAGAATTGGAAAAAAACTGCTTTGAAGTACATATGGAACCAAAAAAGAGCCCGCATCTCCAAGACAATCATAAGTCAAAAGAACAAAGCTGGAGGCATCACGCTACCTGACTTCAAACTATACTACCAGGGGCGGAGCAAGATGGCCGAATAGGAACAGCTCCAGTCTCCAACTCCCAGCGCGAGCGACACAGAAGACCGGTGATTTCTGCATTTTCAACTGAGGTACTGGGTTCATCTCACTGGGGAGTGCCGGACGATCGGTGCTGGTCAGCTGCTGCAGCCCGACCAGCTAGAGGTGAAGCAGGGCGAGACATTGCCTCACCTGGGAAGCGCAAGGGGGAAGGGAATCCCTTTTCCTAGCCAGGGGAACTGAGACACACAACACCTGGAAAATCGGGTAACTCCCACCCCAATACTGCGCTTTAAGCAAACAGGCACACCAGGAGATCATATTCCACACTTGGCCGGGAGGGTCCCACACCCACGGAGCCTCCCTCATTGCTAGCACAGCAGTCTGTGATCTACCGGCAAGGCAGCAGCGAGGCTGGGGGAGGGGCGCCCACCATTGCTGAGGCTTAAGTGGGTAAACAAAGCTGCTGGGAAGCTCGAAGTGGGTGGAGCTCACAGCAGCTCAAGGAAACCTGCCTGTCTCTGTAGACTCCACCTCTGGGGACAGGGCAATAACAAACACAGCCGAAACCTCTGCAGACGCAAACGACTCTGTCTGACAGCTTTGAAGAGAGCAGTGGATCTCCCAACACGGAGGTTGAGATCTGAGAAGGGACAGACTCCCTGCTCAAGTGGGTCCCTGACCCCTGAGTAGCCTAACTGGGAGACATCCCCCACTAGGGGCAGTCTGACACCCCACACCTCACAGGGTGGAGTACACCCCTGAGAGGAAGCTTCCAAAGCAAGAATCAGACAGGTACACTTGCTGTTCAGAAATATTGTATCTTCTTCAGCCTCTGCTGCTGACACCCAGGCAAACAGGGTCTGGAGTGGACCTCAAGCAATCTCCAACAGACCTACAGCTGAGGGTCCTGACTGTTAGAAGGAAAACTATCAAACAGGAAGGACACCTACACCAAAACCCCATCAGTACATCACCATCATCAAAGACCAGAGGCAGATAAAACCACAAAGATGGGGAAAAAGCAGGTCAGAAAAGCTGGAAATTCAAAAAATAAGAGCGCATCTCCCCCGGCATAGGAGCGGAGCTCATCGCCAGCAACGGATCAAAGCTGGACGGAGAATGACTTTGACGAGATGAGAGAAGAAGGCTTCAGTCCATCAAATTTCTCAGAGCTAAAGGAGGAATTACGTACCCAGCCCAAAGAAACTAAAAATCTTGAAAAAAAAGTGGAAGAATTGATGGCTAGAGTAATTAATGCAGAGAAGGTCATAAACGAAATGAAAGAGATGAAAACCATGACACGAGAAATACGTGACAAATGCACAAGCTTCAGTAACCGACTCGATCAACTGGAAGAAATAGTATCTGCGATTGAGGATCAAATGAATGAAATGAAGCGAGAAGAGAAACCAAAAGAAAAAAGAAGAAAAAGAAATGAACAAAGCCTGCAAGTAGTATGGGATTATGTAAAAAGACCAAATCTACGTCTGATTGGGGTGCCTGAAAGTGAGGGGGAAAATGGAACCAAGTTGGAAAACACTCTTTAGCATATCATCCAGGAGAACTTACCCAACCTAGTAGGGCAGGCCAACATTCAAATCCAGGAAATACAGAGAACGCCACAAAGATACTCCTTGAGAAGAGCAACTCCAAGACACATAATTGCCAGATTCACCAAAGTTGAAATGAAGGAAAAAATCTTAAGGGCAGCCAGAGAGAAAGGTCGGGTTACCCACAAAGGGAAGCCCATCAGACTAACAGCAGATCTCTCGGCAGAAACTCTCCAAGCCAGAAGAGAGTGGGGGCCAATATTCAACATTCTTAAAGAAAAGAATTTTAAACCCAGAATTTCATATCCAGCCAAACTAAGTTTCATAAGTGAAGGAGAAATAAAATCCATTACAGATAAGCAAATGCTTAGAGATTTTGTCACCACTAGGCCTGCCTTACAAGAGACCCTGAAGGAAGCACTAAACATGGAAAGGAACAACCGGTACCAGCCATTGCAAAAACTTGCCAAAATGTAAAGACCATCGAGGCTAGGAAGAAACTGCCTCAACTAACGAGCAAAATAACCAGTTAATATCATAATGGCAGGATCAAGTTCACACATAACAATATTAACCTTAAATGTAAATGGACTAAATGCTCCAATTAAAAGACACAGACTGGCAAACTGGATAAAGAGTCAAGACCCATCAGTCTGCTGTATTCAGGAGACCCATCTCACATGCAGAGACATACACAGGCTCAAAATAAAGGGATGGAGGAAGATTTACCAAGCAAATGGGGAACAAAAAAAAAAACGGGGGTTGCCATACTAGTCTCTGATAAAACAGACTTTAAACCTTCAAAGATCAAAAGAGACAAAGAAAGCCATTACATAATGGTAAAAGGATCAATTAAACAGGAAGAGCTAACTATCCTAAATATATATGCACCCAATACAGGAGCACCCAGATTCATAAAGCAAGTCCTTAGAGACTTACAAAGAGACTTAGACTCCCATACAATAATAATGGGAGACTTCAACACTCCACTGTCAACATTGGACAGATCAACGAGACAGAAAGTTAACAAGGATATCCAGGAATTGGACTCATCTCTGCAGCAAGCAGACCTAATAGACATCTATAGAACTCTCCACCCCAAATCAACAGAATATACATTCTTCTCAGCACCACATCGTACTTACTCCAAAATCGACCACGTAATTGGAAGTAAAGCACTCCTCAGCAAATGTAAAAGTACAGAAATTATAACAAACTGTCTCTCAGACCACAGTGCAATCAAACTAGAACTCAGGACTAAGAAACTCAATCAAAACCGCTCAACTACATGGAAACTGAACAACCTACTCCTGAATGACTACTGGGTACATAACGAGATGAAGGCAGAAATAAAGATGTTCTTTGAAACCAATGAGAACAAAGATACAACATACCAGAATCTCTGGGACACATTTAAAGCAGTGTGTAGAGGGAAATTTATAGCACTAAATGCCCACAAGAGAAAGCAGGAAAGATCTAAAATTGGCACTCTAACATCACAATTAAAAGAACAAGAGAAGCAAGAGCAAACACATTCAAAAGCTAGCAGAAGGCTAGAAATAACTAAGATCAGAGCAGAACTGAAGGAGATAGAGACACCAAAAACCCTCCAAAAAATCAATGAATCCAGGAGTTGGTTTTTTGAAAAGATCAACAAAATTGACAGACCACTAGCAAGACTAATAAAAAAGAAAAGAGAGAAGAATCAAATCGACCCAATTAAAAATGATAAAGGGGATATCACCACCGACCCCACAGAAATACAAACTACCATCAGAGAATACTATAAACGCCTCTACGCAAATAAACTGGAAAATCTAGAAGAAATGGATAATTTCCTGGACACTTACACTCTTCCAAGACTAAACCAGGAAGAAGTTGAATCCCTGAATAGACCAATAGCAGGCTCTGAAATTGAGGCAATAATTAATAGCCTACCAACCAAAAAAAGTCCAGGACCAGATGGATTCACAGCTGAATTCTACCAGAGGTACAAGGAGGAACTGGTACCATTCCTTCTGAAACTCTTCCAATCAATAGAAAAAGAGGGAATCCTCCCTAACTCAATTTATGAGACCAACATCATCCTGATACCGAAGCCTGGCAGAGACACAACAAAAAAAGAGAATTTTAGACCAATATCCCTGATGAACATTGATGCAAAAATCCTCAATAAAATACTGGCAAACCGGATTCAGCAACACATCAAAAAGCTTATCCACCATGATCAAGTGGGCTTCATCCCTGGGATGCAAGGCTGGTTCAACATTCACAAATCAATAAACATAATCCAGCATATAAACAGAACCAAAGACAAGAACCACATGATTATGTCAATAGATGCAGAAAAGGCTTTTGACAAAATTCAACAGCCCTTCATGCTAAAAACGCTCAATAAATTTGGTATTGATGGAACGTACCTCAAAATCTTCAGACCTATTTAAGACAAACCCACAGCCAATATCATACTGAATGGGCAAAAACTGGAAAAATTCCCTCTGAAAACTGGCACAAGACAGGGATGCCCTCTCTCACCACTCCTATTCAACATAGTGTTGGAAGTTCTGGCTAGGGTAATTAGGCAAGAGAAAGAAATCAAGGGTATTCAGTTAGGAAAAGAAGAAGTCAAACTGTCCCTGTTTGCAGATGACATGATTGTATATTTAGAAAAGCCCATTGTCTCAGCCCAAAATCTCCTTAAGCTGATAAGCAACTTCAGCAAAGTCTCAGGATACAAAATTAATGTGCAAAAATCACAAGCATTCTTATACGCCAGTAACAGACAAACAGAGAGCCAAATCAGGAATGAACTTCCATTCACAATTGCTTCAAAGAGCATAAAATACCTAGGAATCCAACTTTCAAGGGATGTAAAGGACCTCTTCAAGGAGAACTACAAACCACTGCTCAGTGAAATAAAGGAGGACACAAACAAATGGAAGAACATACCATGCTCATGGATAGGAAGAATCAATATCGTGAAAATGGCCATATTGCCCAAGGTAATTTATAAATTCAATGCCATCCCCATCAAGCTACCAATGAGTTTCCTCACAGAATTGGAAAAAACTGCTTTAAAGTTCATATGGAACCAAAAAAGAGCCCGCATTGCCAAGACAATCCTAAGTCAAAAGAACAAAGCTGGAGGCATCACGCTACCTGACTTCAAACTATACTACAAGGCTACAGTAACCCAAACAGCATGGTACTGGTACCAAAACAGAGATACAGACCAATGGAACAGGACAGAGTCCTCAGAAATAATACCACACATCTACAGCCATCTGATCTTTGACAAACCTGAGAGAAACAAGAAATGGGGAAAGGATTCCCTATTTAATAAATGGTGCTGGGAAAATTGGCTAGCCATAAGTAGAAAGCTGAAACTGGATCCTTTCCTTACTCCTTATACGAAAATAAATTCAAATGGATTAGAGACTTAAATGTTAGACCTAATACCATAAAAATCCTAGAGGAAAACCTAGGTAGTACCATTCAGGACATAGGCATCGCAAAGACTTCATGTCTAAAACACCAAAAGCCATGGCAGCAAAAGCCAAAATTGACAAATGGGATCTCATTAAATTAAAGAGCTTCTGCACAGCAAAAGAAACTACCATCAGAGTGAACAGGCAACCTACAGAATGGGAGAAAATTTTTGCAATCTACTCATCTGACAAAGGGCTAATATCCAGAACCTACAAAGGACTCAAACAAATTTCCAAGAAAAAAACAAACAACCCCATCAAAAAGTGGTCAAAGGATACGAACAGACATTTCTCAAAAGAAGACATGTATACAGCCAACAGACACATGAAAAAATGCTCATCATCACTGGCCATCAGAGAAATGCAAATCCAAACCACAATCAGATACCATCTCACACCAGTTAGAATGGCGATCATTAAAAAGTCAGGAAACAACAGTGCTGGGGAGGATGTGGAGAAATAGGAACACTTTTACACTGTTGGTGGGATTGTAAACTAGTTCAACCATTATGGAAAACAGTATGGCGATTCCTCAAGGATCTAGAACTAGATGTACCATATGACCCAGCCATCCCATTACTGGGTATATACCCAAAGGATTATAAATTATGCTGCTATAAAGACACATGCACTCGTATGTTTATTGCAGCACTATTCACAATAGGAAAGACTTGGAATCAACCCAAATGTCCATCAGTGACAGATTGGATTAAGAAAATGTGGCACATATACACCATGGAATACTATGCAGCCATCAAAAAGGATGAGTTTGTGTCCTTTGTTGGGACATGGATGCAGCTGGAAACCATCATTCTTAGCAATCTATCACAAGAACAAAAGACCAAACACCGCATGTTCTCACTCATAGGTGGGAACTGAACAATGAGATCACTTGGACTCAGGAAGGGGAACATCACACACAGGGGCCTGTCATGGGGAGGGGGGAGGGGGGAGGGATTGCATTGGGGGTTATACCTGATGTAAATGAGAAGTTGACGGGTGCAGCACACCAACATGGCACAAGTATAAATATGTAACAAACCTGCACGTTATGCACATGTACCCTACAACTTAAAGTATAATAATAATAAATAAATTAAAGAAAAAAACTATACTACAAGGCTACAGTAACCAAAACAGCATGGTACTGGTACCAAAACAGAGATATAGACCATTGAAACAGAACAGAGTCCTCAGAAATAATACCACACATCTACAGCCATCTGATCTTTGACAAACCTGAGAGAAACAAGAAACGGGGAAAGGATTCCCTATTTAATAAATGGTGCTGGGAAAATTGGCTAGCCATAAGCAGAAAGCTGAAACTGGATCCTTTCCTTACTCCTTATACGAAAATTAATTCAAGATGCATTAGAGACTTAAATGTTAGACCTAATACCATAAAAATCCTAGAAGAAAACCTAGGTAGTACCATTCAGGACATAGGCATGGGCAAAGACTTCATGTCTAAAACACCAAAAGCAATGGCAGCAAAAGCCAAAATTGACAAATGGGATCTCATTAAACTAAAGAGCTTCTGCACAGCAAAAGAAACTACCATCAGAGTGAACAGGCAACCTACAGAATGGGAGAAAATTTTTGCAATCTACTCATCTGACAAAGGGCTAATATCCAGAACCTACAAAGAACTCAAACAAATTTACAAGAAAAAAACAAACAACCCCATCAAAATGTGGTCAAAGTATATGAACAGACACTTCTCAAAAGAAGACATTCATACAGCCAACAGACAAATGAAAAAATGCTCATTATCACTGGCCATCAGAGAAATGCAAATCCAAACCACAATCAGATACCATCTCACACCAGTTAGCATGGCCATCATTAAAAAGTCAGGAAACAAGAGGTTCTGGAGAGGATGTGGAGAAATAGGAACACTTTTACACTGTTGGTGGGATTGTAAACTAGTTCAACCATTATGGAAAACAGTATGGCGATTCCTCAAGGATCTAGAACTAGATGTACCATATGATCCAGCCATCCCATTACTGGGTATATACCCAAAGGATTATAAATCATGCTGCTATAAAGACACATGCACACGTATGTTTATTGCAGCACTATTCACAATAGCAAAGACTTGGAATCAACCCAAATGTCCATCAGTGACAGGCTGGATTAAGAAAATGTGGCACATAAACACCATGGAATACTATGCAGCCATCAAAAAGGATGAGTTTGTGTCCTTTGTTGGGACATGGATGCAGCTGGAAACCATCATTCTTAGGGAACTATCACAAGAAGAGAAAACCAAACATCGCATGTTCTCACTCATAGGTGGGAACTGAACAATGAGATCAGTTGCACTCAGGAAGGGGAACATCACACACCGGGGCTCATCATGGGAAGGGGGGAGAGAGGAGGGATTGCATTGGGAGTTATACCTGATGTAAATGACGAGTTGATGGGTGCTGACGAGTTGATGAGTGCAGCACAGCAACATGGCAAAAGTATACATATGTAACAAACCTGCACGTTATGCACATGTACCCTAGAACTTAAAGTATAACAGTAAAAAATAATAGTAATAATAAAAAGAAGCCGTTCGCAAAGACTTTTCTTGTGGAACTTGCAAAGTGATATTTGGAAGCCCAAGGAGGGCTAAGGTAAAAAAGAAAATATCCTCAGATAAAAACTGGAAGCTAGCCTTATTTCTGTGGAATCTGAGAACAGATATTTCGGATCCCTTTGAAGACTATAGGGCCAAAGGAAATATCCTCCGATAACAAAGAGAAAGAAGCTTTCTGAGAAACTTCTTTGTGTTCTGTGAAATCATCTCACAGAGTTACAGCTTTCCCCTCAAGAAGCCTTTCGCTAAGACAGTTCTTGTGGAATTGGCAAAGTGATATTTGGAAGCCCATAGAGGGCTATGGTGAAAAAGGAAATATCCTCAGATGAAATCTGGAAAGAAGCTTTCTGAGAAACTGCTTAGTGTTCTGTTAATTCATCTCACAGAGTTACATCTGTATTTCGTGGATCTCTTTGCTAGCCTTATTTCTGTGGAATCTGAGAACAGATATTTTGGATCCCTTTGAAGACTATAGGGCCAAAGGAAATATCCTCCAAAAACAAAGAGAAAGAAGCTTTCTGAGAAACTTCTTTGTGTTCTGTGAAATCATCTCACAGAGTTACAGCTTTCCCCTCAAGAAGCCTTTCGCTAAGACAGTTCTTGTGGAATTGGCAAAGTGATATTTGGAAGCCCATAGAGGACTATGGTGAAAAAGGAATATCCTCAGATGAAATCTGGAAAGAAGCTTTCTGAGAAACTGCTTTGTGTTCTGTGAATTCATCTCACAGAGTTACATCTGTATTTCGTGATCTCTTTGCTAGCCTTATTTCTGTGGAATCTGAGAACAGATATTTCGGATCCCTTTGAAGACTATAGGGCCAAAGGAAATATCCTCCGATAAAAAGAGAAAGAAGCTTTCTGAGAAACTTCTTTGTGTTCTGTGAAATCATCTCACAGAGTTACAGCTTTCCCCTCAAGAAGCTTTCGCTAAGACAGTTTTTTGTGGAATTGAGAACTGATATTTCGGAAGCCCTTTGAGAGGGCTATGGGAAAAAGGAAATAATATCCTCCAGATGAAATCTGGAAAGAAGCTTTCTGAGAAACTTCTTAGTGTTCTGTGAATTCATCTCACAGAGTTACAGCTTTATTTCGTGAATCTCTTTGCTAGCCTTATTTCTGTGGAATCTGAGAACAGATATTTCGGATCCCTTTGAAGACTATAGGGCCAAAGGAAATATCCTCCGATAACAAAGAGAAAGAAGCTTTCTGAGAAACTTCTTTGTGTTCTGTGAAATCATCTCACAGAGTTACAGCTTTCCCCTCAAGAAGCCTTTCGCTAAGACAGTTCTTGTGGAATTGGCAAAGTGATATTTGGAAGCCCATAGAGGGCTATGGTGAAAAAGGAAATATCCTCAGATGAAATCTGGAAAGAAGCTTTCTGAGAAACTGCTTAGTGTTCTGTTAATTCATCTCACAGAGTTACATCTGTATTTCGTGGATCTCTTTGCTAGCCTTATTTCTGTGGAATCTGAGAACAGATATTTCGGATCCCTTTGAAGACTAAGGGCCAAAGGAAATATCCTCCGATAACAAAGAGAAAGAAGCTTTCTGAGAAACTTCTTTGTGTTCTGTGAAATCATCTCACAGAGTTACAGCTTTCCCCTCAAGAAGCCTTTCGCTAAGACAGTTCTTGTGGAATTGGCAAAGTGATATTTGGAAGCCCATAGAGGGCTATGGTGAAAAAGGAAATATCCTCAGATGAAATCTGGAAAGAAGCTTTCTGAGAAACTGCTTAGTGTTCTGTTAATTCATCTCACAGAGTTACATCTGTATTTCGTGGATCTCTTTGCTAGCCTTATTTCTGTGGAATCTGAGAACAGATATTTCGGATCCCTTTGAAGACTATATAGGCCAAAGGAAATATCCTCCGATAACAAAGAGAAAGAAGCTTTCTGAGAAACTTCTTTGTGTTCTGTGAAATCATCTCACAGAGTTACAGCTTTCCCCTCAAGAAGCCTTTCGCTAAGACAGTTCTTGTGGAATTGGCAAAGTGATATTTGGAAGCCCAGAGGGCTATGGTGAAAAAGGAAATATCCTCAGATGAAATCTGGAAAAGCTTTCTGAGAAACTGCTTAGTGTTCTGTTAATTCATCTCACAGAGTTACATCTGTATTTCGTGGATCTCTTTGCTAGCCTTATTTCTGTGGAATCTGAGAACAGATATTTCGGATCCCTTTGAAGACTATAGGGCCAAAGGAAATATCCTCCGATAACAAAGAGAAAGAAGCTTTCTGAGAAACTTCTTTGTGTTCTGTGAAATCATCTCACAGAGTTACAGCTTTCCCCTCAAGAAGCCTTTCGCTAAGACAGTTCTTGTGGAATTGGCAAAGTGATATTTGGAAGCCCATAGAGGGCTATGGTGAAAAAGGAAATATCCTCAGATGAAATCTGGAAAGAAGCTTTCTGAGAAACTGCTTAGTGTTCTGTTAATTCATCTCACAGAGTTACATCTGTATTTCGTGGATCTCTTTGCTAGCCTTATTTCTGTGGAATCTCTGAGAACAGATATTTCGGATCCCTTTGAAGACTATAGGGCCAAAGGAAATATCCTCCGATAACAAAGAGAAAGAAGCTTTCTGAGAAACTTCTTTGTGTTCTGTGAAATCATCTCACAGAGTTACAGCTTTCCCCTCAAGAAGCCTTTCGCTAAGACAGTTCTTGTGGAATTGGCAAAGTGATATTTGGAAGCCCATAGAGGGCTATGGTGAAAAAGGAAATATCCTCAGATGAAATCTGGAAAGAAGCTTTCTGAGAAACTGCTTAGTGTTCTGTTAATTCATCTCACAGAGTTACATCTGTATTTCGTGGATCTCTTTGCTAGCCTTATTTCTGTGGAATCTGAGAACAGATATTTTCGGATCCCTTTGAAGACTATAGGGCCAAAGGAAATATCCTCCGATAACAAAGAGAAAGAAGCTTTCTGAGAAACTTCTTTGTGTTCTGTGAAATCATCTCACAGAGTTACAGCTTTCCCCTCAAGAAGCCTTTCGCTAAGACAGTTCTTGTGGAATTGGCAAAGTGATATTTGGAAGCCCATAGAGGGCTATGGTGAAAAAGGAAATATCCTCAGATGAAATCTGGAAAGAAGCTTTCTGAGAAACTGCTTAGTGTTCTGTTAATTCATCTCACAGAGTTACATCTGTATTTCGTGGATCTCTTTGCTAGCCTTATTTCTGTGGAATCTGAGAACAGATATTTCGGATCCCTTTGAAGACTATAGGGCCAAAGGAAATATCCTCCGATAACAAAGAGAAAGAAGCTTTCTGAGAAACTTCTTTGTGTTCTGTGAAATCATCTCACAGAGTTACAGCTTTCCCCTCAAGAAGCCTTTCGCTAAGACAGTTCTTGTGGAATTGGCAAAGTGATATTTGGAAGCCCATAGAGGGCTATGGTGAAAAAGGAAATATCCTCAGATGAAATCTGGAAAGAAGCTTTCTGAGAAACTGCTTAGTGTTCTGTTAATTCATCTCACAGAGTTACATCTGTATTTCGTGGATCTCTTTGCTAGCCTTATTTCTGTGGAATCTGAGAACAGATATTTCGGATCCCTTTGAAGACTATAGGGCCAAAGGAAATATCCTCCGATAACAAAGAGAAAGAAGCTTTCTGAGAAACTTCTTTGTGTTCTGTGAAATCATCTCACAGAGTTACAGCTTTCCCCTCAAGAAGCCTTTCGCTAAGACAGTTCTTGTGGAATTGGCAAAGTGATATTTGGAAGCCCATAGAGGGCTATGGTGAAAAAGGAAATATCCTCAGATGAAATCTGGAAAGAAGCTTTCTGAGAAACTGCTTAGTGTTCTGTTAATTCATCTCACAGAGTTACATCTGTATTTCGTGGATCTCTTTGCTAGCCTTATTTCTGTGGAATCTGAGAACAGATATTTCGGATCCCTTTGAAGACTATAGGGCCAAAGGAAATATCCTCCGATAACAAAGAGAAAGAAGCTTTCTGAGAAACTTCTTTGTGTTCTGTGAAATCATCTCACAGAGTTACAGTTACAGCTTTCCCCTCAAGAAGCCTTTCGCTAAGACAGTTCTTGTGGAATTGGCAAAGTGATATTTGGAAGCCCATAGAGGGCTATGGTGAAAAAGGAAATATCCTCAGATGAAATCTGGAAAGAAGCTTTCTGAGAAACTGCTTAGTGTTCTGTTAATTCATCTCACAGAGTTACATCTGTATTTCGTGGATCTCTTTGCTAGCCTTATTTCTGTGGAATCTGAGAACAGATATTTCGGATCCCTTTGAAGACTATAGGGCCAAAGGAAATATCCTCCGATAACAAAGAGAAAGAAGCTTTCTGAGAAACTTCTTTGTGTTCTGTGAAATCATCTCACAGAGTTACAGCTTTCCCCTCAAGAAGCCTTTCGCTAAGACAGTTCTTGTGGAATTGGCAAAGTGATATTTGGAAGCCCATAGAGGGCTATGGTGAAAAAGGAAATATCCTCAGATGAAATCTGGAAAGAAGCTTTCTGAGAAACTCTGAGAAACTGCTTAGTGTTCTGTTAATTCATCATCACAGAGTTACATCTGTATTTCGTGGATCTCTTTGCTAGCCTTATTTCTGTGGAATCTGAGAACAGATATTTCGGATCCCTTTGAAGACTATAGGGCCAAAGGAAATATCCTCCGATAACAAAGAGAAAGAAGCTTTCTGAGAAACTTCTTTGTGTTCTGTGAAATCATCTCACAGAGTTACAGCTTTCCCCTCAAGAAGCCTTTCGCTAAGACAGTTCTTGTGGAATTGGCAAAGTGATATTTGGAAGCCCATAGAGGGCTATGGTGAAAAAGGAAATATCCTCAGATGAAATCTGGAAAGAAGCTTTCTGAGAAACTGCTTAGTGTTCTGTTAATTCATCTCACAGAGTTACATCTGTATTTCGTGATCTCTTTGCTAGCCTTATTTCTGTGGAATCTGAGAACAGATATTTCGGATCCCTTTGAAGACTATAGGGCCAAAGGAAATATCCTCCGATAACAAAGAGAAAGAAGCTTTCTGAGAAACTTCTTTGTGTTCTGTGAAATCATCTCACAGAGTTACAGCTTTCCCCTCAAGAAGCCTTTCGCTAAGACAGTTCTTGTGGAATTGGCAAAGTGATATTTGGAAGCCCATAGAGGGCTATGGTGAAAAAGGAAATATCCTCAGATGAAATCTGGAAAGAAGCTTTCTGAGAAACTGCTTAGTGTTCTGTTAATTCATCTCACAGAGTTACATCTGTATTTCGTGGATCTCTTTGCTAGCCTTATTTCTGTGGAATCTGAGAACAGATATTTCGGATCCCTTTGAAGACTATAGGGCCAAAGGAAATATCCTCCGATAACAAAGAGAAAGAAGCTTTCTGAGAAACTTCTTTGTGTTCTGTGAAATCATCTCACAGAGTTACAGCTTTCCCCTCAAGAAGCCTTTCGCTAAGACAGTTCTTGTGGAATTGGCAAAGTGATATTTGGAAGCCCATAGAGGGCTATGGTGAAAAAGGAAATATCCTCAGATGAAATCTGGAAAGAAGCTTTCTGGAAACTGCTTAGTGTTCTGTTAATTCATCTCACAGAGTTACATCTGTATTTCGTGGATCTCTTTGCTAGCCTTATTTCTGTGGAATCTGAGAACAGATATTTCGGATCCCTTTGAAGACTATAGGGCCAAAGGAAATATCCTCCGATAACAAAGAGAAAGAAGCTTTCTGAGAAACTTCTTTGTGTTCTGTGAAATCATCTCACAGAGTTACAGCTTTCCCCTCAAGAAGCCTTTCGCTAAGACAGTTCTTGTGGAATTGGCAAAGTGATATTTGGAAGCCCATAGAGGGCTATGGTGAAAAAGGAAATATCCTCAGATGAAATCTGGAAAGAAGCTTTCTGAGAAACTGCTTAGTGTTCTGTTAATTCATCTCACAGAGTTACATCTGTATTTCGTGGATCTCTTTGCTAGCCTTATTTCTGTGGAATCTGAGAACAGATATTTCGGATCCCTTTGAAGACTATAGGGCCAAAGGAAATATCCTCCGATAACAGAGAAAGAAGCTTTCTGAGAAACTTCTTTGTGTTCTGTGAAATCATCTCACAGAGTTACAGCTTTCCCCTCAAGAAGCCTTTCGCTAAGACAGTTCTTGTGGAATTGGCAAAGTGATATTTGGAAGCCCATAGGGGGCTGGTGAAAAAGGAAATATCCTCAGATGAAATCTGGAAAGAAGCTTTCTGAGAAACTGCTTAGTGTTCTGTTAATTCATCTCACAGAGTTACATCTGTATTTCGTGGATCTCTTTGCTAGCCTTATTTCTGTGGAATCTGAGAACAGATATTTCGGATCCCTTTGAAGACTATAGGGCCAAAGGAAATATCCTCCGATAACAAAGAGAAAGAAGCTTTCTGAGAAACTTCTTTGTGTTCTGTGAAATCATCTCACAGAGTTACAGCTTTCCCCTCAAGAAGCCTTTCGCTAAGACAGTTCTTGTGGAATTGGCAAAGTGATATTTGGAAGCCCATAGAGGGCTATGGTGAAAAAGGAGGAAATATCCTCAGATGAAATCTGGAAAGAAGCTTTCTGAGAAACTGCTTAGTGTTCTGTTAATTCATCTCACAGAGTTACATCTGTATTTCGTGGATCTCTTTGCTAGCCTTATTTCTGTGGAATCTGAGAACAGATATTTCGGATCCCTTTGAAGACTATAGGGCCAAAGGAAATATCCTCCGATAACAAAGAGAAAGAAGCTTTCTGAGAAACTTCTTTGTGTTCTGTGAAATCATCTCACAGAGTTACAGCTTTCCCCTCAAGAAGCCTTTCGCTAAGACAGTTCTTGTGGAATTGGCAAAGTGATATTTGGAAGCCCATAGAGGGCTATGGTGAAAAAGGAAATATCCTCAGATGAAATCTGGAAAGAAGCTTTCTGAGAAACTGCTTAGTGTTCTGTTAATTCATCTCACAGAGTTACATCTGTATTTCGTGGATCTCTTTGCTAGCCTTATTTCTGTGGAATCTGAGAACAGATATTTCGGATCCCTTTGAAGACTATAGGCAAAGGAAATATCCTCCGATAACAAAGAGAAAGAAGCTTTCTGAGAAACTTCTTTGTGTTCTGTGAAATCATCTCACAGAGTTACAGCTTTCCCCTCAAGAAGCCTTTCGCTAAGACAGTTCTTGTGGAATTGGCAAAGTGATATTTGGAAGCCCATAGAGGGCTATGGTGAAAAAGGAAATATCCTCAGATGAAATCTGGAAAGAAGCTTTCTGAGAAACTGCTTAGTGTTCTGTTAATTCATCTCACAGAGTTACATCTGTATTTCGTGGATCTCTTTGCTAGCCTTATTTCTGTGGAATCTGAGAACAGATATTTTCGGATCCCTTTGAAGACTATAGGGCCAAAGGAAATATCCTCCGATAACAAAGAGAAAGAAGCTTTCTGAGAAACTTCTTTGTGTTCTGTGAAATCATCTCACAGAGTTACAGCTTTCCCCTCAAGAAGCCTTTCGCTAAGACAGTTCTTGTGGAATTGGCAAAGTGATATTTGGAAGCCATAGAGGGCTATGGTGAAAAAGGAAATATCCTCAGATGAAATCTGGAAAGAAGCTTTCTGAGAAACTGCTTAGTGTTCTGTTAATTCATCTCACAGAGTTACATCTGTATTTCGTGGATCTCTTTGCTAGCCTTATTTCTGTGGAATCTGAGAACAGATATTTCGGATCCCTTTGAAGACTATAGGGCCAAAGGAAATATCCTCCGATAACAAAGAGAAAGAAGATTTCTGAGAAACTTCTTTGTGTTCTGTGAAATCATCTCACAGAGTTACAGCTTTCCCCTCAAGAAGCCTTTCGCTAAGACAGTTCTTGTGGAATTGGCAAAGTGATATTTGGAAGCCCATAGAGGGCTATGGTGAAAAAGGAAATATCCTCAGATGAAATCTGGAAAGAAGCTTTCTGAGAAACTGCTTAGTGTTCTGTGTAATTCATCTCACAGAGTTACATCTGTATTTCGTGGATCTCTTTGCTAGCCTTATTTCTGTGGAATCTGAGAAGATATTTCGGATCCCTTTGAAGACTATAGGGCCAAAGGAAATATCCTCCGATAACAAAGAGAAAGAAGCTTTCTGAGAAACTTCTTTGTGTTCTGTGAAATCATCTCACAGAGTTACAGCTTTCCCCTCAAGAAGCCTTTCGCTAAGACAGTTCTTGTGGAATTGGCAAAGTGATATTTGGAAGCCCATAGAGGGCTATGGTGAAAAAGGAAATATCCTCAGATGAAATCTGGAAAGAAGCTTTCTGAGAAACTGCTTAGTGTTCTGTTAATTCATCTCACAGAGTTACATCTGTATTTCGTGGATCTCTTTGCTAGCCTTATTTCTGTGGAATCTGAGAACAGATATTTCGGATCCCTTTGAAGACTATAGGGCCAAAGGAAATATCCTCCGATAACAAAGAGAAAGAAGCTTTCTGAGAAACTTCTTTGTGTTCTGTGAAATCATCTCACAGAGTTACAGCTTTCCCCTCAAGAAGCCTTTCGCTAAGACAGTTCTTGGTGGAATTGGCAAAGTGATATTTGGAAGCCCATAGAGGGCTATGGTGAAAAAGGAAATATCCTCAGATGAAATCTGGAAAGAAGCTTTCTGAGAAACTGCTTAGTGTTCTGTTAATTCATCTCACACAGAGTTACATCTGTATTTCGTGGATCTCTTTGCTAGCCTTATTTCTGTGGAATCTGAGAACAGATATTTCGGATCCCTTTGAAGACTATAGGGCCAAAGGAAATATCCTCCGATAACAAAGAGAAAGAAGCTTTCTGAGAAACTTCTTTGTGTTCTGTGAAATCATCTCACAGAGTTACAGCTTTCCCCTCAAGAAGCCTTTCGCTAAGACAGTTCTTGTGGAATTGGCAAAGTGATATTTGGAAGCCCATAGAGGGCTATGGTGAAAAAGGAAATATCCTCAGATGAAATCTGGAAAGAAGCTTTCTGAGAAACTGCTTAGTGTTCTGTTAATTCATCTCACAGAGTTACATCTGTATTTTTCGTGGATCTCTTGCTAGCCTTATTTCTGTGGAATCTGAGAACAGATATTTCGGATCCCTTTGAAGACTATAGGGCCAAAGGAAATATCCTCCGATAACAAAGAGAAAGAAGCTTTCTGAGAAACTTCTTTGTGTTCTGTGAAATCATCTCACAGAGTTACAGCTTTCCCCTCAAGAAGCCTTTCGCTAAGACAGTTCTTGTGGAATTGGCAAAGTGATATTTGGAAGCCCATAGAGGGCTATGGTGAAAAAGGAAATATCCTCAGATGAAATCTGGAAAGAAGCTTTCTGAGAAACTGCTTAGTGTTCTGTTAATTCATCTCACAGAGTTACATCTGTATTTCGTGGATCTCTTTGCTAGCCTTATTTCTGTGGAATCTGAGAACAGATATTTCGGATCCCTTTGAAGACTATAGGGCCAAAGGAAATATCCTCCGATAACAAAGAGAAAGAAGCTTTCTGAGAAACTTCTTTGTGTTCTGTGAAATCATCTCACAGAGTTACAGCTTTCCCTCAAGAAGCCTTTCGCTAAGACAGTTCTTGTGGAATTGGCAAAGTGATATTTGGAAGCCCATAGAGGGCTATGGTGAAAAAGGAAATATCCTCAGATGAAATCTGGAAAGAAGCTTTCTGAGAAACTGCTTAGTGTTCTGTTAATTCATCTCACAGAGTTACATCTGTATTTCGTGGATCTCTTTGCTAGCCTTATTTCTGTGGAATCTGAGAACAGATATTTCGGATCCCTTTGAAGACTATAGGGCCAAAGGAAATATCCTCCGATAACAAAGAGAAAGAAGCTTTCTGAGAAACTTCTTTGTGTTCTGTGAAATCATCTCACAGAGTTACAGCTTTCCCCTCAAGAAGCCTTTCGCTAAGACAGTTCTTGTGGAATTGGCAAAGTGATATTTGGAAGCCCATAGAGGGGGCTATGGTGAAAAAGGAAATATCCTCAGATGAAAAGAGGGCTGGAAAAAAAAAATCCTCAGATGAAATCCTCAGATGAAAAAAGAAGCTTTCTGAGAAACTGCTTAGTGTTCTGTTAATTCATCTCACAGAGTTACATCTGTATTTCGTGGATCTCTTTGCTAGCCTTATTTCTGTGGAATCTGAGAACAGATATTTCGGATCCCTTTGAAGACTATAGGGCCAAAGGAAATATCCTCCGATAACAAAGAGAAAGAAGCTTTCTGAGAAACTTCTTTGTGTTCTGTGAAATCATCTCACAGAGTTACAGCTTTCCCCTCAAGAAGCCTTTCGCTAAGACAGTTCTTGTGGAATTGGCAAAGTGATATTTGGAAGCCCATAGAGGGCTATGGTGAAAAAAAGGAAATATCCTCAGATGAAATCTGGAAAGAAGCTTTCTGAGAAACTGCTTAGTGTTCTGTTAATTCATCTCACAGAGTTACATCTGTATTTCGTGGATCTCTTTGCTAGCCTTATTTCTGTGGAATCTGAGAACAGATATTTCGGATCCCTTGAAGACTATAGGGCCAAAGGAAATATCCTCCGATAACAAAGAGAAAGAAGCTTTCTGAGAAACTTCTTTGTGTTCTGTGAAATCATCTCACAGAGTTACAGCTTTCCCCTCAAGAAGCCTTTCGCTAAGACAGTTCTTGTGGAATTGGCAAAGTGATATTTGGAAGCCCATAGAGGGCTATGGTGAAAAAGGAAATATCCTCAGATGAAATCTGGAAAGAAGCTTTCTGAGAAACTGCTTAGTGTTCTGTTAATTCATCTCACAGAGTTACATCTGTATTTCGTGGATCTCTTTGCTAGCCTTATTTCTGTGGAATCTGAGAACAGATATTTCGGATCCCTTTGAAGACTATAGGGCCAAAGGAAATATCCTCCGATAACAAAGAGAAAGAAGCTTTCTGAGAAACTTCTTTGTGTTCTGTGAAATCATCTCACAGAGTTACAGCTTTCCCCTCAAGAAGCCTTTCGCTAAGACAGTTCTTGTGGAATTGGCAAAGTGATATGAAGCCCATAGAGGGCTATGGTGAAAAAGGAAATATCCTCAGATGAAATCTGGAAAGAAGCTTTCTGAGAAACTGCTTAGTTCTTCTGTTAATTCATCTCACAGAGTTACATCTGTATTTCGTGGATCTCTTTGCTAGCCTTATTTCTGTGGAATCTGAGAACAGATATTTCGGATCCCTTTGAAGACTATAGGGCCAAAGGAAATATCCTCCGAACAAAGAGAAAAGAAGCTTTCTGAGAAACTTCTTTGTGTTCTGTGAAATCATCTCACAGAGTTACAGCTTTCCCCTCAAGAAGCCTTTCGCTAAGACAGTTCTTGTGGAATTGGCAAAGTGATATTTGGAAGCCCATAGAGGGCTATGGTGAAAAAGGAAATATCCTCAGATGAAATCTGGAAAGAAGCTTTCTGAGAAACTGCTTAGTGTTCTGTTAATTCATCTCACAGAGTTACATCTGTATTTCGTGGATCTCTTTGCTAGCCTTATTTCTGTGGAATCTGAGAACAGATATTTCGGATCCCTTTGAAGACTATAGGGCCAAAGGAAATATCCTCCGATAACAAAGAGAAAGAAGCTTTCTGAGAAACTTCTTTGTGTTCTGTGAAATCATCTCACAGAGTTACAGCTTTCCCCTCAAGAAGCCTTTCGCTAAGACAGTTCTTGTGGAATTGGCAAAGTGATATTTGGAAGCCCATAGAGGGCTATGGTGAAAAAGGAAATATCCTCAGATGAAATCTGGAAAGAAGCTTTCTGAGAAACTGCTTAGTGTTCTGTTAATTCATCTCACAGAGTTACATCTGTATTTCGTGGATCTCTTTGCTAGCCTTATTTCTGTCTGGAATCTTTAGCCTTATTTCTGTGGAAAGGAAATATCCTCCGAGAACAAATTTTCTGAGAAACCTTTGTGTTCTGAAGAAATCTACAGAGTTACAGCTTTCCCCAAAAGAAGCCTTTCGGAAATATCTTGTGGAATTCAAAGTGATATTTGGAAGCCCAAGAGATGGTGAAAGAAGGAAATATCCTCAGAAAACTGGAAAGAAGCTTTCTGAGAAACTGCTTAGTGTTCTGTGAAATCATCTCACAGAGTTACATCTGTATTTCCCTCAAAGATCTCTTTGCTAGCCTTATTTCTCTGGAATCTGAGAACAGATATTTCGGATCCCTTTGAAGACTATAGGGCCAAAGGAAATATCCTCCGATAAAAAAGAGAAAGAAGCTTTCTGAGAAACTTCTTTGTGTTCTGTGAAATCATCTCACAGAGTTACAGCTTTCCCCCCCTCAAGAAGCCTTTCGCTAAGACAGTTCTTGTGGAATTGGCAAAGTGATATTTGGAAGCCCATAGAGGGCTATGGTGAAAAAGGAAATATCCTCAGATGAAATCTGGAAAGAAGCTTTCTGAGAAACTGCTTAGTGTTCTGTTAATTCATCTCACAGAGTTACATCTGTTTTCGTGGATCTTTTGCTAGCCTTATTTCTGTGGAATCTGAGAACAGATATTTCGGATCCCTTTGAAGACTATAGGGAAAAAGGAAATATCCTCCGATAACAAAGAGAAAGAAGCTTTCTGAGAAACTTCTTTGTGTTCTGTGAAATCATCTCACAGAGTTACAGCTTTCCCCTCAAAAAGCCTTCGCTAAGACAGTTCTTGTGGAATTGGCAAAGTGATATTTGGAAGCCCATAGAGGGCTATGGTGAAAAAGGAAATAAATCCTCAGATGAAAAAGGAAAGAAGAAGCTTTGAGAAACTGCTTTGTGATCTGTGACTTCCACTCACAGAGTTACATATGTATTTCGTGGATCTCTTTGCTAGCCTTATTTCTGTGGAAAGGGATCCGAAATATCTGTTCTCAGATTCCACAGAAATAAGGCTAGCAAAGAGATCCACGAAATACAGATGTAACTCTGTGAGATGAATTCACACAACACTAAGCAGTTTCTCAGAAAGCTTCTTTCCAGATTTCATCTGAGGATATTTCCTTTTTCACCATAGCCCTCTATGGGCTTCCAAATATCACTTTGCCAATTCCACAAGAACTGTCTTAGCGAAAGGCTTCTTGAGGGGAAAGCTGTAACTCTGTGAGATGATTTCACAGAACACAAAGAAGTTTCTCAGAAAGCTTCTTTCTCTTTGTTATCGGAGGATATTTTCTTTGGCCCTATAGTCTTCAAGGGATCCGAAATATCTGTTCTCAGATTCCACAGAAATAAGGCTAGCAAAGAGATCCACGAAATACAGATGTAACTCTGTGAGATGAATTAACAGAACACTAAGCAGTTTCTCAGAAAGCTTCTTTCCAGATTTCATCTGAGGATATTTCCTTTTTCACCATAGCCCTCTATGGGCTTCCAAATATCACTTTGCCAATTCCACAAGAACTGTCTTAGCGAAAGGCTTCTTGAGGGGAAAGCTGTAACTCTGTGAGATGATTTCACAGAACACAAAGAAGTTTCTCAGAAAGCTTCTTTCTCTTTGTTATCGGAGGATATTTCCTTTGGCCCTATAGTCTTCAAAGGGATCCGAAATATCTGTTCTCAGATTCCACAGAAATAAGGCTAGCAAAGAGATCCACGAAATACAGATGTAACTCTGTGAGATGAATTAAAAGAACACAGAGCAGTTTCTCAGAAAGCTTCTTTCCAGATTTCATCTGAGGATATTTCCTTTTTTCACCATAGCCCTCTATGGGCTTCCAAATATCACTTTGCCAATTCCACAAGAACTGTCTTAGCGAAAGGCTTCTTGAGGGGAAAGCTGTAACTCTGTGAGATGATTTCACAGAACACAAAGAAGTTTCTCAGAAAGCTTCTTTCTCTTTGTTATCGGAGGATATTTCCTTTGGCCCTATAGTCTTCAAAGGGATCCGAAATATCTGTTCTCAGATTCCACAGAAATAAGGCTAGCAAAGAGATCCACGAAATACAGATGTAACTCTGTGAGATGAATTAACAGAACACTAAGCAGTTTCTCAGAAAAGCTTCTTTCCAGATTTCATCTGAGGATATTTCCTTTTTCACCATAGCCCTCTATGGGCTTCCAAATATCACTTTGCCAATTCCACAAGAACTGTCTTAGCGAAAGGCTTCTTGAGGGGAAAGCTGTAACTCTGTGAGATGATTTCACAGAACACAAAGAAGTTTCTCAGAAAGCTTCTTTCTCTTTGTTATCGGAGGATTTTTTCCAGGATATTTCCCCTATAGTCTTCAAAGGGATCCGAAATATCTGTTCTCAGATTCCACAGAAATAAGGCTAGCAAAGAGATCCACGAAATACAGATGTAACTCTGTGAGATGAATTAACAGAACACTAAGCAGTTTCTCAGAAAGCTTCTTTCCAGATTTCATCTGAGGATATTTCCTTTTTCACCATAGCCCTCTATGGGCTTCCAAATATCACTTTGCCAATTCCACAAGAACTGTCTTAGCGAAAGGCTTCTTGAGGGGAAAGCTGTAACTCTGTGAGATGATTTCACAGAACACAAAGAAGTTTCTCAGAAAGCTTCTTTCTCTTTGTTATCGGAGGATATTTCCTTTGGCCCTAGTCTTCAAAGGGATCCGAAATATCTGTTCTCAGATTCCACAGAAAAAGGCTAGCAAAGAGATCCACGAAATACAGATGTAACTCTCTGAGATGAATTAACAGAACACTAAGCAGTTTCTCAGAAAGCTTCTTTCCAGATTTCATCTGAGGATATTTCCTTTTTCACCATAGCCCTCTATGGGCTTCCAAATATCACTTTGCCAATTCCCACAAGAACTGTCTTAGCGAAAGGCTTCTTGAGGGGAAAGCTGTAACTCTGTGAGATGATTTCACAGAACACAAAGAAGTTTCTCAGAAAGCTTCTTTCTCTTTGTTATCGGAGGATATTTCCTTTGGCCCTATAGTCTTCAAAGGGATCCGAAATATCTGTTCTCAGATTCCACAGAAATAAGGCTAGCAAAGAGATCCACGAAATACAGATGTAACTCTGTGAGATGAATTAACAGAACACTAAGCAGTTTCTCAGAAAGCTTCTTTCCAGATTTCATCTGAGGATATTTCCTTTTTCACCATAGCCCTCTATGGGCTTCCAAATATCACTTTGCCAATTCCACAAGAACTGTCTTAGCGAAAGGCTTCTTGAGGGGAAAGCTGTAACTCTGTGAGATGATTTCACAGAACACAAAGAAGTTTCTCAGAAAGCTTCTTTCTCTTTGTTATCGGAGGATATTTCCTTTGGCCCTATAGTCTTCAAAGGGATCCGAAATATCTGTTCTCAGATTCCACAGAAATAAGGCTAGCAAAGAGATCCACGAAATACAGATGTAACTCTGTGAGATGAATTAACACAACACTAAGCAGTTTCTCAGAAAGCTTCTTTCCAGATTTCATCTGAGGATATATTTTTTTTTTCACCATAGCCCTCTATGGGCTTCCAAATATCACTTTGCCAATTCCACAAGAACTGTCTTAGCGAAAGGCTTCTTGAGGGGAAAGCTGTAACTCTGTGAGATGATTTCACAGAACACAAAAGAAGTTTCTCAGAAAGCTTCTTTCTCTTTGTTATCGGAGGATATTTCCTTTGGCCCTATAGTCTTCAAAGGGATCCGAAATATCTGTTCTCAGATTCCACAGAAATAAGGCTAGGAAAGAGATCCACGAAATACAGATGTAACTCTGTGAGATGAATTAACAGAACACTAAGCAGTTTCTCAGAAAGCTTCTTTCCAGATTTCATCTGAGGATATTTCCTTTTTCACCATAGCCCTCTATGGGCTTCCAAATATCACTTTGCCAATTCCACAAGAACTGTCTTAGCGAAAGGCTTCTTGAGGGGAAAGCTGTAACTCTGTGAGATGATTTCACAGAACACAAAGAAGTTTCTCAGAAAGCTTCTTTCTCTTTGTTATCGGAGGATATTTCCTTTGGCCCTATAGTCTTCAAAGGGATCCGAAATATCTGTTCTCAGATTCCACAGAAATAAGGCTAGCAAAGAGATCCACGAAATACAGATGTAACTCTGTGAGATGAATTAACAGAACACTAAGCAGTTTCTCAGAAAGCTTCTTTCCAGATTTCATCTGAGGATATTTCCTTTTTCACCATAGCCCTCTATGGGCTTCCAAATATCACTTTGCCAATTCCACAGAACTGTCTTAGCGAAAGGCTTCTTGAGGGGAAAGCTGTAACTCTGTGAGATGATTTCACAGAACACAAAGAAGTTTCTCAGAAAGCTTCTTTCTCTTTGTTATCGGAGGATATTTCCTTTGGCCCTATAGTCTTCAAAGGGATCCGAAATATCTGTTCTCAGATTCCACAGAAATAAGGCTAGCAAAGAGATCCACGAAATACAGATGTAACTCTGTGAGATGAATTAACAGAACACTAAGCAGTTTCTCAGAAAGCTTCTTTCCAGATTTCATCTGAGGATATTTCCTTTTTCACCATAGCCCTCTATGGGCTTCCAAATATCACTTTGCCAATTCCACAAGAACTGTCTTAGCGAAAGGCTTCTTGAGGGGAAAGCTGTAACTCTGTGAGATGATTTCACAGAACACAAAGAAGTTTCTCAGAAAGCTTCTTTCTCTTTGTTATCGGAGGATATTTCCTTTGGCCCTATAGTCTTCAAAGGGATCCGAAATATCTGTTCTCAGATTCCACAGAAATAAGGCTAGCAAAGAGATCCACGAAATACAGATGTAACTCTGTGAGATGAATTAACAGAACACTAAGCAGTTTTCTCAGAAAGCTTCTTTCCAGATTTCATCTGAGGATATTTCCTTTTTCACCATAGCCCTCTATGGGCTTCCAAATATCACTTTGCCAATTCCACAAGAACTGTCTTAGCGAAAGGCTTCTTGAGGGGAAAGCTGTAACTCTGTGAGATGATTTCACAGAACACAAAGAAGTTTCTCAGAAAGCTTCTTTCTCTTTGTTATCGGAGGATATTTCCTTTGGCCCTATAGTCTTCAAAGGGATCCGAAATATCTGTTCTCAGATTCCACAGAAATAAGGCTAGCAAAGAGATCCACGAAATACAGATGTAACTCTGTGAGATGAATTAACAGAACACTAAGCAGTTTCTCAGAAAGCTTCTTTCCAGATTTCATCTGAGGATATTTCCTTTTTCACCATAGCCCTCTAGCTTCCAAATATCACTTTGCCAATTCCACAAGAACTGTCTTAGCGAAAGGCTTCTTGAGGGGAAAGCTGTAACTCTGTGAGATGATTTCACAGAACACAAAGAAGTTTCTCAGAAAGCTTCTTTCTCTTTGTTATCGGAGGATATTTCCTTTGGCCCTATAGTCTTCAAAGGGATCCGAAATATCTGTTCTCAGATTCCACAGAAATAAGGCTAGCAAAGAGATCCACGAAATACAGATGTAACTCTGTGAGATGAATTAACAGAACACTAAGCAGTTTCTCAGAAAGCTTCTTTCCAGATTTCATCTGAGGATATTTCCTTTTTCACCATAGCCCTCTATGGGCTTCCAAATATCACTTTGCCAATTCCACAAGAACTGTCTTAGCGAAAGGCTTCTTGAGGGGAAAGCTGTAACTCTGTGAGATGATTTCACAGAACACAAAGAAGTTTCTCAGAAAGCTTCTTTCTCTTTGTTATCGGAGGATTTTTCCTTTGGCCTATAGTCTTCAAAGGGATCCGAAATATCTGTTCTCAGATTCCACAGAAATAAGGCTAGCAAAGAGATCCACGAAATACAGATGTAACTCTGTGAGATGAATTAACAGAACACTAAGCAGTTTCTCAGAAAGCTTCTTTCCAGATTTCATCTGAGGATATTTCCTTTTTCACCATAGCCCTCTATGGGCTTCCAAATATCACTTTGCCAATTCCACAAGAACTGTCTTAGCGAAAGGCTTCTTGAGGGGAAAGCTGTAACTCTGTGAGATGATTTCACAGAACACAAAGAAGTTTCTCAGAAAGCTTCTTTCTCTTTGTTATCGGAGGATATTTCCTTTGGCCCTATAGTCTTCAAAGGGATCCGAAATATCTGTTCTCAGATTCCACAGAAATAAGGCTAGCAAAGAGATCCACGAAATACAGATGTAACTCTGTGAGATGAATTAACAGAACACTAAGCAGTTTCTCAGAAAGCTTCTTTCCAGATTTCATCTCTGAGGATATTTCCTTTTTCACCATAGCCCTCTATGGGCTTCCAAATATCACTTTGCCAATTCCACAAGAACTGTCTTAGCGAAAGGCTTCTTGAGGGGAAAGCTGTAACTCTGTGAGATGATTTCACAGAACACAAAGAAGTTTCTCAGAAAGCTTCTTTCTCTTTGTTATCGGAGGATATTTCCTTTGGCCCTATAGTCTTCTTCAAAGGGATCCGAAATATCTGTTCTCAGATTCCACAGAAATAAGGCTAGCAAAGAGATCCACGAAATACAGATGTAACTCTGTGAGATGAATTAACAGAACACTAAGCAGTTTCTCAGAAAGCTTCTTTCCAGATTTCATCTGAGGATATTTCCTTTTTCACCATAGCCCTCTATGGGGCTTCCAAATATCACTTTGCCAATTCCACAAGAACTGTCTTAGCGAAAGGCTTCTTGAGGGGAAAGCTGTAACTCTGTGAGATGATTTTTCAGAACACAAAGAAGTTTCTCAGAAAGCTTCTTCTCTTTGTTATCGGAGGATATTTCCTTTGGCCCTATAGTCTTCAAAGGGATCCGAAATATCTGTTCTCAGATTCCACAGAAATAAGGCTAGCAAAGAGATCCACGAAATACAGATGTAACTCTGTGAGATGAATTAACAGAACACTAAGCAGTTTCTCAGAAAGCTTCTTTCCAGATTTCATCTGAGGATATTTCCTTTTTCACCATAGCCCTCTATGGGCTTCCAAATATCACTTTGCCAATTCCACAAGAACTGTCTTAGCGAAAGGCTTCTTGAGGGGAAAGCTGTAACTCTGTGAGATGATTTCACAGAACACAAAGAAGTTTCTCAGAAAGCTTCTTTCTCTTTGTTATCGGAGGATATTTCCTTTGGCCCTATAGTCTTCAAAGGGATCCGAAATATCTGTTCTCAGATTCCACAGAAATAAGGCTAGCAAAGAGATCCACGAAATACAGATGTAACTCTGTGAGATGAATTAACAGAACACTAAGCAGTTCTCAGAAAGCTTCTTTCCAGATTTCATCTGAGGATATTTCCTTTTTCACCATAGCCCTCTATGGGCTTCCAAATATCACTTTGCCAATTCCACAAGAACTGTCTTAGCGAAAGGCTTCTTGAGGGGAAAGCTGTAACTCTGTGAGATGATTTCACAGAACACAAAGAAGTTTCTCAGAAAGCTTCTTTCTCTTTGTTATCGGAGGATATTTTCTTTGGCCCTATAGTCTTCAAAGGGATCCGAAATATCTGTTCTCAGATTCCACAGAAATAAGGCTAGCAAAGAGATCCACGAAATACAGATGTAACTCTGTGAGATGAATTAACAGAACACTAAGCAGTTTCTCAGAAAGCTTCTTTCCAGATTTCATCTGAGGATATTTCCTTTTTCACCATAGCCCTCTATGGGCTTCCAAATATCACTTTGCCAATTCCACAAGAACTGTCTTAGCGAAAGGCTTCTTGAGGGGAAAGCTGTAACTCTGTGAGATGATTTTTCACAGAACACAAAGAAGTTTCTCAGAAAGCTTCTTTCTCTTTGTTATCGGAGGATATTTCCTTTGGCCCTATAGTCTTCAAAGGGATCCGAAATATCTGTTCTCAGATTCCACAGAAATAAGGCTAGCAAAGAGATCCACGAAATACAGATGTAACTCTGTGAGATGAATTAACAGAACACTAAGCAGTTTCTCAGAAAGCTTCTTTCCAGATTTCATCTGAGGATATTTCCTTTTTCACCATAGCCCTCTATGGGCTTCCAAATATCACTTTGCCAATTCCACAAGAACTGTCTTAGCGAAAGGCTTCTTGAGGGGAAAGCTGTAACTCTGTGAGATGATTTCACAGAACACAAAGAAGTTTCTCAGAAAGCTTCTTTCTCTTTGTTATCGGAGGATATTTCCTTTGGCCCTATAGTCTTCAAAGGGATCCGAAATATCTGTTCTCAGATTCCACAGAAATAAGGCTAGCAAAGAGATCCACGAAATACAGATGTAACTCTGTGAGATGATGAATTAACAGAACACTAAGCAGTTTCTCAGAAAGCTTCTTTCCAGATTTCATCTGAGGATATTTCCTTTTTCACCATAGCCCTCTATGGGCTTCCAAATATCACTTTGCCA
This sequence comes from Macaca thibetana thibetana, assembly GCF_024542745.1. Taxonomy (NCBI): domain Eukaryota; kingdom Metazoa; phylum Chordata; class Mammalia; order Primates; family Cercopithecidae; genus Macaca; species Macaca thibetana. The sequence goes on along the minus strand of NW_026088905.1, from coordinate 59,846 downwards.
ATTCCACAAGAACTGTCTTAGCGAAAGGCTTCTTGAGGGGAAAGCTGTAACTCTGTGAGATGATTTCACAGAACACAAAGAAGTTTCTCAGAAAGCTTCTTTCTCTTTGTTATCGGAGGATATTTCCTTTGGCCCTATAGTCTTCAAAGGGATCCGAAATATCTGTTCTCAGATTCCACAGAAATAAGGCTAGCAAAGAGATCCACGAAATACAGATGTAACTCTGTGAGATGAATTAACAGAACACTAAGCAGTTTCTCAGAAAGCTTCTTTCCAGATTTCATCTGAGGATATTTCCTTTTTCACCATAGCCCTCTATGGGCTTCCAAATATCACTTTGCCAATTCCACAAGAACTGTCTTAGCGAAAGGCTTCTTGAGGAAAGCTGTAACTCTGTGAGATGATTTCACAGAACACAAAGAAGTTTCTCAGAAAGCTTCTTTCTCTTTGTTATCGGAGGATATTTCCTTTGGCCCTATAGTCTTCAAAGGGATCCGAAATATCTGTTCTCAGATTCCACAGAAATAAGGCTAGCAAAGAGATCCACGAAATACAGATGTAACTCTGTGAGATGAATTAACAGAACACTAAGCAGTTTCTCAGAAAGCTTCTTTCCAGATTTCATCTGAGGATATTTCCTTTTTCACCATAGCCCTCTATGGGCTTCCAAATATCACTTTGCCAATTCCACAAGAACTGTCTTAGCGAAAGGCTTCTTGAGGGGAAAGCTGTAACTCTGTGAGATGATTTCACAGAACACAAAGAAGTTTCTCAGAAAGCTTCTTTCTCTTTGTTATCGGAGGATATTTCCTTTGGCCCTATAGTCTTCAAAGGGATCCGAAATATCTGTTCTCAGATTCCACAGAAATAAGGCTAGCAAAGAGATCCACGAAATACAGATGTAACTCTGTGAGATGAATTAACAGAACACTAAGCAGTTTCTCAGAAAGCTTCTTTCCAGATTTCATCTGAGGATATTTCCTTTTTCACCATAGCCCTCTATGGGCTTCCAAATATCACTTTGCCAATTCCACAAGAACTGTCTTAGCGAAAGGCTTCTTGAGGGGAAAGCTGTAACTCTGTGAGATGATTTCACAGAACACAAAGAAGTTTCTCAGAAAGCTTCTTTCTCTTTGTTATCGGAGGATATTTCCTTTGGCCCTATAGTCTTCAAAGGGATCCGAAATATCTGTTCTCAGATTCCACAGAAATAAGGCTAGCAAAGAGATCCACGAAATACAGATGTAACTCTGTGAGATGAATTAACAGAACACTAAGCAGTTTCTCAGAAAGCTTCTTTCCAGATTTCATCTGAGGATATTTCCTTTTTCACCATAGCCCTCTATGGGCTTCCAAATATCACTTTGCCAATTCCACAAGAACTGTCTTAGCGAAAGGCTTCTTGAGGGGAAAGCTGTAACTCTGTGAGATGATTTCACAGAACACAAAGAAGTTTCTCAGAAAGCTTCTTTCTCTTTGTTATCGGAGGATATTTCCTTTGGCCCTATAGTCTTCAAAGGGATCCGAAATATCTGTTCTCAGATTCCACAGAAATAAGGCTAGCAAAGAGATCCACGAAATACAGATGTAACTCTGTGAGATGAATTAACAGAACACTAAGCAGTTTCTCAGAAAGCTTCTTTCCAGATTTCATCTGAGGATATTTCCTTTTTCACCATAGCCCTCTATGGGCTTCCAAATATCACTTTGCCAATTCCACAAGAACTGTCTTAGCGAAAGGCTTCTTGAGGGGAAAGCTGTAACTCTGTGAGATGATTTCACAGAACACAAAGAAGTTTCTCAGAAAGCTTCTTTCTCTTTGTTATCGGAGGATATTTCCTTTGGCCCTATAGTCTTCAAAGGGATCCGAAATATCTTTCTCAGATTCCACAGAAATAAGGCTAGCAAAGAGATCCACGAAATACAGATGTAACTCTGTGAGATGAATTAACAGAACACTAAGCAGTTTCTCAGAAAGCTTCTTTCCAGATTTCATCTGAGGATATTTCCTTTTTCACCATAGCCCTCTATGGGCTTCCAAATATCACTTTGCCAATTCCACAAGAACTGTCTTAGCGAAAGGCTTCTTGAGGGGAAAGCTGTAACTCTGTGAGATGATTTCACAGAACACAAAGAAGTTTCTCAGAAAGCTTCTTTCTCTTTGTTATCGGAGGATATTTCCTTTGGCCCTATAGTCTTCAAAGGGATCCGAAATATCTGTTCTCAGATTCCACAGAAATAAGGCTAGCAAAGAGATCCACGAAATACAGATGTAACTCTGTGAGATGAATTAACAGAACACTAAGCAGTTTCTCAGAAAGCTTCTTTCCAGATTTCATCTGAGGATATTTCCTTTTTCACCATAGCCCTATGGGCTTCCAAATATCACTTTGCCAATTCCACAAGAACTGTCTTAGCGAAAGGCTTCTTGAGGGGAAAGCTGTAACTCTGTGAGATGATTTTCACAGAACACAAAGAAGTTTCTCAGAAAGCTTCTTTCTCTTTGTTATCGGAGGATATTTCCTTTGGCCCTATAGTCTTCAAAGGGATCCGAAATATCTGTTCTCAGATTCCACAGAAATAAGGCTAGCAAAGAGATCCACGAAATACAGATGTAACTCTGTGAGATGAATTAACAGAACACTAAGCAGTTTCTCAGAAAGCTTCTTTCCAGATTTCATCTGAGGATATTTCCTTTTTCACCATAGCCCTCTATGGGCTTCCAAATATCACTTTGCCAATTCCACAAGAACTGTCTTAGCGAAAGGCTTCTTGAGGGGAAAGCTGTAACTCTGTGAGATGATTTCACAGAACACAAAGAAGTTTCTCAGAAAGCTTCTTTCTCTTTGTTATCGGAGGATATTTTTTTTTTTTGCCTATAGTCTTCAAAGGGATCCGAAATATCTGTTCTCAGATTCCACAGAAATAAGGCTAGCAAAGAGATCCACGAAATACAGATGTAACTCTGTGAGATGAATTAACAGAACACTAAGCAGTTTCTCAGAAAGCTTCTTTCCAGATTTCATCTGAGGATATTTCCTTTTTCACCATAGCCCTCTATGGGCTTCCAAATATCACTTTGCCAATTCCACAAGAACTGTCTTAGCGAAAGGCTTCTTGAGGGGAAAGCTGTAACTCTGTGAGATGATTTCACAGAACACAAAGAAGTTTCTCAGAAAGCTTCTTTCTCTTTGTTATCGGAGGATATTTCCTTTGGCCCTATAGTCTTCAAAGGGATCCGAAATATCTGTTCTCAGATTCCACAGAAATAAGGCTAGCAAAGAGATCCACGAAATACAGATGTAACTCTGTGAGATGAATTAACAGAACACTAAGCAGTTTCTCAGAAAGCTTCTTTCCAGATTTCATCGAGGATATTTCCTTTTTCACCATAGCCCTCTATGGGCTTCCAAATATCACTTTGCCAATTCCACAAGAACTGTCTTAGCGAAAGGCTTCTTGAGGGGAAAGCTGTAACTCTGTGAGATGATTTCACAGAACACAAAGAAGTTTCTCAGAAAGCTTCTTTCTCTTTGTTATCGGAGGATATTTCCTTTGGCCCTATAGTCTTCAAAGGGATCCGAAATATCTGTTCTCAGATTCCACAGAAATAAGGCTAGCAAAGAGATCCACGAAATACAGATGTAACTCTGTGAGATGAATTAACAAACACTAAGCAGTTTCTCAGAAAGCTTCTTTCCAGATTTCATCTGAGGATATTTCCTTTTTCACCATAGCCCTCTATGGGCTTCCAAATATCACTTTGCCAATTCCACAAGAACTGTCTTAGCGAAAGGCTTCTTGAGGGGAAAGCTGTAACTCTGTGAGATGATTTCACAGAACACAAAGAAGTTTCTCAGAAAGCTTCTTTCTCTTTGTTATCGGAGGATATTTCCTTTGGCCCTATAGTCTTCAAAGGGATCCGAAATATCTGTTCTCAGATTCCACAGAAATAAGGCTAGCAAAGAGATCCACGAAATACAGATGTAACTCTGTGAGATGAATTAACAGAACACTAAGCAGTTTCTCAGAAAGCTTCTTTCCAGATTTCATCTGAGGATATTTCCTTTTTCACCATAGCCCTCTATGGGCTTCCAAATATCACTTTGCCAATTCCACAAGAACTGTCTTAGCGAAAGGCTTCTTGAGGGGAAAGCTGTAACTCTGTGAGATGATTTCACAGAACACAAAGAAGTTTCTCAGAAAGCTTCTTTCTCTTTGTTATCGGAGGATATTTCCTTTGGCCCTATAGTCTTCAAAGGGATCCGAAATATCTGTTCTCAGATTCCACAGAAATAAGGCTAGCAAAGAGATCCACGAAATACAGATGTAACTCTGTGAGATGAGATGAATTAACAGAACACTGCAGTTTCTCAGAAAGCTTCTTTCCAGATTTCATCTGAGGATATTTCCTTTTTCACCATAGCCCTCTATGGGCTTCCAAATATCACTTTGCCAATTCCACAAGAACTGTCTTAGCGAAAGGCTTCTTGAGGGGAAAGCTGTAACTCTGTGAGATGATTTCACAGAACACAAAGAAGTTTCTCAGAAAGCTTCTTTCTCTTTGTTATCGGAGGATATTTCCTTTGGCCCTATAGTCTTCAAAGGGATCCGAAATATCTGTTCTCAGATTCCACAGAAATAAGGCTAGCAAAGAGATCCACGAAATACAGATGTAACTCTGTGAGATGAATTAACAGAACACAAGCAGTTTCTCAGAAAGCTTCTTTCCAGATTTCATCTGAGGATATTTTCTTTTTCACCATAGCCCTCTATGGGCTTCCAAATATCACTTTGCCAATTCCACAAGAACTGTCTTAGCGAAAGGCTTCTTGAGGGGAAAGCTGTAACTCTGTGAGATGATTTCACAGAACACAAAGAAGTTTCTCAGAAAGCTTCTTTCTCTTTGTTATCGGAGGATATTTCCTTTGGCCCTATAGTCTTCAAAGGGATCCGAAATATCTGTTCTCAGATTCCACAGAAATAAGGCTAGCAAAGAGATCCACGAAATACAGATGTAACTCTGTGAGATGAATTAACAGAACACTAAGCAGTTTCTCAGAAAGCTTCTTTCCAGATTTCATCTGAGGATATTTCCTTTTTCACCATAGCCCTCTATGGGCTTCCAAATATCACTTTGCCAATTCCACAAGAACTGTCTTAGCGAAAGGCTTCTTGAGGGGAAAGCTGTAACTCTGTGAGATGATTTCACAGAACACAAAGAAGTTTCTCAGAAAGCTTCTTTCTCTTTGTTATCGGAGGATATTTCCTTTGGCCCTATAGTCTTCAAAGGGATCCGAAATATCTTCTCTCTCAGATTCCACAGAAATAAGGCTAGCAAAGAGATCCACGAAATACAGATGTAACTAACTCTGTGAGATGAATTAACAGAACACTAAGCAGTTTCTCAGAAAGCTTCTTTCCAGATTTCATCTGAGGATATTTCCTTTTTTTCACCATAGCCCTCTATGGGCTTCCAAATATCACTTTGCCAATTCCACAAGAACTGTCTTAGCGAAAGGCTTCTTGAGGGGAAAGCTGTAACTCTGTGAGATGATTTCACAGAACACAAAGAAGTTTCTCAGAAAGCTTCTTTCTCTTTGTTATCGGAGGATATTTCCTTTGGCCCTATAGTCTTCAAAGGGATCCGAAATATCTGTTCTCAGATTCCACAGAAATAAGGCTAGCAAAGAGATCCACGAAATACAGATGTAACTCTGTGAGATGAATTAACAGAACACTAAGCAGTTTCTCAGAAAGCTTCTTTCCAGATTTCATCTGAGGATATTTCCTTTTTCACCATAGCCCTCTATGGGCTTCCAAATATCACTTTGCCAATTCCACAAGAACTGTCTTAGCGAATTTCTTGAGGGGAAAGCTGTAACTCTGTGAGATGATTTCACAGAACACAAAGAAGTTTCTCAGAAAGCTTCTTTCTCTTTGTTATCGGAGGATATTTCCTTTGGCCCTATAGTCTTCAAAGGGATCCGAAATATCTGTTCTCAGATTCCACACAGAAATAAGGCTAGCAAAGAGATCCACGAAATACAGATGTAACTCTGTGAGATGAATTAACAGAACACAAAGCAGTTTCTCAGAAAGCTTCTTTCCAGATTTCATCTGAGGATATTTCCTTTTTCACCATAGCCCTCTATGGGCTTCCAAATATTTGCCAATTTCACAAGAACTGTCTTAGCGAAAGGCTTCCACACAGAACACAAAGAAGTTTCTCAGAAAGCTTCTTAGCGAGATATTTTCCTTTGGCCCTATAGTCTTCAAAGGGATCCGAAATATCTTTCTCAGATTCCACAGAAATAAGGCTAGCAAAGAAACGAAATACAGATGTAACTCTGTGAGATGAATTAACAGAACACAAAGCAGTTTCTCAGAAAGCTTCTTTCCAGATTTCATCTGAGGATATTTCCTTTTTCACCATAGCCCTCTATGGGCTTCCAAATATCACTTTGCCAATTCCACAAGAACTGTCTTAAAGGCTTCTTGAGGGGAAAGCTGTAACTCTGTGAGATGATTTCACAGAACACAAAGAAGTTTCTCAGAAAGCTTCTTTCTCTTTTTTATCGGAGGATATTTCCTTTGGCCCTATAGTCTTCAAAGGGATCCGAAATATCTGTTCTCAGATTCCACAGAAATAAGGCTAGCAAAGAGATCCACGAAATACAGATGTAACTCTGTGAGATGAATTAACAGAACACTAAGCAGTTTCTCAGAAAGCTTCTTTCCAGATTTCATCTGAGGATATTTCCTTTTTCACCATAGCCCTCTATGGGCTTCCAAATATCACTTTGCCAATTCCACAAGAACTGTCTTAGCGAAAGGCTTCTTGAGGGGAAAGCTGTAACTCTGTGAGATGATTTCACAGAACACAAAGAAGTTTCTCAGAAAGCTTCTTTCTCTTTGTTATCGGAGGATATTTCCTTTGGCCCTATAGTCTTCAAAGGGATCCGAAATATCTGTTCTCAGATTCCAGATTCCACAGAAATAAGGCTAGCAAAGAGATCCACGAAATACAGATGTAACTCTGTGAGATGAATTAACAGAACACTAAGCAGTTTCTCAGAAAGCTTCTTTCCAGATTTCATCTGAGGATATTTCCTTTTTCACCATAGCCCTCTATGGGCTTCCAAATATCACTTTGCCAATTCCACAAGAACTGTCTTAGCGAAAGGCTTCTTGAGGGGAAAGCTGTAACTCTGTGAGATGATTTCACAGAACACAAAGAAGTTTCTCAGAAAGCTTCTTTCTCTTTGTTATCGGAGGATATTTCCTTTGGCCCTATAGTCTTCAAAGGGATCCGAAATATCTGTTCTCAGATTCCACAGAAATAAGGCTAGCAAAGAGAGATCCACGAAATACAGATGTAACTCTGTGAGATGAATTAACAGAACACTAAGCAGTTTCTCAGAAAGCTTCTTTCCAGATTTCATCTGAGGATATTTCCTTTTTCACCATAGCCCTCTATGGGCTTCCAATATCACTTTGCCAATTCCACAAGAACTGTCTTAGCGAAAGGCTTCTTGAGGGGAAAGCTGTAACTCTGTGAGATGATTTCACAGAACACAAAGAAGTTTCTCAGAAAGCTTCTTTCTCTTTGTTATCGGAGGATATTTCCTTTGGCCCTATAGTCTTCAAAGGGATCCGAAATATCTGTTCTCAGATTCCACAGAAATAAGGCTAGCAAAGAGATCCACGAAATACAGATGTAACTCTGTGAGATGAATTAACAGAACACTAAGCAGTTTCTCAGAAAGCTTCTTTCCAGATTTCATCTGAGGATATTTCCTTTTTCACCATAGCCCTCTATGGGCTTCCAAATATCACTTTGCCAATTCCACAAGAACTGTCTTAGCGAAAGGCTTCTTGAGGGGAAAGCTGTAACTCTGTGAGATGATTTCACAGAACACAAAGAAGTTTCTCAGAAAGCTTCTTTCTCTTTGTTATCGGAGGATATTTCCTTTGGCCCTATAGTCTAAGGGATCCGAAATATCTGTTCTCAGATTCCACAGAAATAAGGCTAGCAAAGAGATCCACGAAATACAGATGTAACTCTGTGAGATGAATTAACAGAACACTAAGCAGTTTCTCAGAAAGCTTCTTTCCAGATTTCATCTGAGGATATTTTTCTTTTTCACCATAGCCCTCTATGGGCTTCCAAATATCACTTTGCCAATTCCACAAGAACTGTCTTAGCGAAAGGCTTCTTGAGGGGAAAGCTGTAACTCTGTGAGATGATTTCACAGAACACAAAGAAGTTTCTCAGAAAGCTTCTTTCTCTTTGTTATCGGAGGATATTTCCTTTGGCCCTATAGTCTTCAAAGGGATCCGAAATATCTGTTCTCAGATTCCACAGAAATAAGGCTAGCAAAGAGATCCACGAAATACAGATGTAACTCTGTGAGATGAATTAACAGAACACTAAGCAGTTTCTCAGAAAGCTTCTTTCCAGATTTCATCTGAGGATATTTCCTTTTTCACCATAGCCCTCTATGGGCTTCCAAATATCACTTTGCCAATTCCACAAGAACTGTCTTAGCGAAAGGCTTCTTGAGGGGAAAGCTGTAACTCTGTGAGATGATTTCACAGAACACAAAGAAGTTTCTCAGAAAGCTTCTTTCTCTTTGTTATCGGAGGATATTTCCTTTGGCCCTATAGTCTTCAAAGGGATCCGAAATATCTGTTCTCAGATTCCACAGAAATAAGGCTAGCAAAGAGATCCACGAAATACAGATGTAACTCTGTGAGATGAATTAACAGAACACTAAGCAGTTTCTCAGAAAGCTTCTTTCCAGATTTCATCTGAGGATATTTCCTTTTTCACCATAGCCCTCTATGGGCTTCCAAATATCACTTTGCCAATTCCACAAGAACTGTCTTAGCGAAAGGCTTCTTGAGGGGAAAGCTGTAACTCTGTGAGATGATTTCACAGAACACAAAGAAGTTTCTCAGAAAGCTTCTTTCTCTTTGTTATCGGAGGATATTTCCTTTGGCCCTATAGTCTTCAAAGGATCCGAAATATCTGTTCTCAGATTCCACAGAAATAAGGCTAGCAAAGAGATCCACGAAATACAGATGTAACTCTGTGAGATGAATTAACAGAACACAAAGCAGTTTCTCAGAAAGCTTCTTTCCAGATTTCATCTGAGGATATTTCCTTTTTCACCATAGCCCTCTATGGGCTTCCAATATCACTTTGCCAATTCCACAAGAACTGTCTTAGCGAAAGGCTTCTTGAGGGGAAAGCTGTAACTCTGTGAGATGATTTCACAGAACACAAAGAAGTTTCTCAGAAAGCTTCTTTCTCTTTGTTATCGGAGGATATTTCCTTTGGCCCTATAGTCTTCAAAGGGATCCGAACTATGGGCTTCCAAATATCACTTTGCCAATTCCACAAGAACTGTCTTAGCGAAAGAATTCTTGAGGGGAAAGCTGTAACTCTGTGAGATGATTTCACAGAACACAAAGAAGTTTCTCAGAAAGCTTCTTTCTCTTTTTATCGGAGGATATTTCCTTTGGTCCTATAGTCTTCAAAGGGATCCGAAATATCTGTTCTCAGATTCCACAGAAATAAGGCTAGCAAACACCTCCATGAAACTACTTTGTGTTCTGTGAATTCATCTAACAGAGTTACAGCTTTCCCCTCAAGAAGCCGTTCGCTAAGACTGTTCTTGTGGAATTTGCAAAGTGATATTTGGAAGCCAATAGAGGGCTATGGTGAAAAAGAAAATATCCTCAGATAGAAACTGGAAAGAAGCTTTCTGAGAAACTGCTTTGTGTTCTGTTAATTCATCTCACAGAGTTACAGCTTTCCCCTCAGGAAGCCGTTCTCTAAGCCTGTTCTTGTGGAATTACAAAGTGATATTTTTTAGCCCATAGAAGGCTATGGTGAAAAAGGAAATATGCTCAGATAAAAACTGGAAAGAAGCTTTCTGAGAAACTTCTTTGAGATCTGTGAATTCATCTCAGAGAATTACATTTTTCTCCTCAAGAAGCCTTTTGCTAAGACTCTTCTTCTGGAATTTGCAAAGTGATATTTGGAAGCCCATAGAGGGCTATGGGGAAAAAGAAAATATCCTCAGATAAAAACTGAAAGAAGCTTTCTGAGAAACTGCTTTGTGTTCTGTGAATTCATCTCACAGAGTTACAGCTGTATTTAGTGGAGCTCTTTGCTAGCCTTATTTCTGTGGAATCTGAGAAATGATATTTCGGATCCCTTTGAAGACTATAGGGCCAAAGGAAATATCCTCCAGTAAAAAGAGAAAGAAGCTTTCTGAGAAACTTCTTTGTGTTCTGTGAAATCATCTCACAGAGTTACAGCTTTCCCCTAAAGACGCCTTTCGCTAAGACAGTTCTCGTGAATTGGCAAAGTGATATTTTGAAGACCATAGAGGGCTATGGTGAAAAAAAAAATATCCTCAGATAAAATCTGGAAAGAAGCTTTCTGAGAAACTGCTTTTGTGTTCTGTTAATTCATCTCACAGAGTTACAGCTTTCCCCTCAAGAACCCTTTCGCTAAGACTGTTCTTGTGGAATTGCAAAGTGATATTTGGAAGCCCAGAGAGGGCTATGGTGAAAAAGGAAATATCCTCAGATAAAAACTGGAAAGAAGCTTTTCTGAGAAACTGCTTTGTGTTCTGTTAATTCATCTCACAGAGTTACATCTGTATTTCCCCTCAAGATCTCTTTGCTAGCCTTATTTCTGTGGAATTTGAAACAGATATTTTGGAAGCCCTTTGAAGACTATAGGGCCAAAGGAAATATCCTCAGATAAAAAAGGAAAGAAGCTTTCTGAGAAACTTCTTTGTGTTCTGTGAAATCATCTCACAGAGTTACAGCTTTCCCCTCAAGAAGCCTTTCGCTAGCCATTTCTTGTGGAATTGAGCAAAGTGATATTTGGAAGCCCTTTGATAGAGGGCTATGGGGAAAAAGGAAATATCCTCTGAAAAAAATCTGGAAAGAAGCTTTCTGAGAAACTGCTTAGTGTTCTGTTAATTCATCTCACAGAGTTACATCTGTATTTCGTGGATCTCTTTGCTAGCCTTATTTCTGTGGAATCTGAAACAGATATTTCGGATCCCTTTGAAGACTATAGGGCCAAAAGAAATATCCTCCGATAAAAAGAGAAAGAAGCTTTCTGAGAAACTTCTTTGTGTTCTGTGAAATCATCTCACAGAGTTACAGCTTTCCCCTCAAGAAGCCTTTCGCTAAGACAGTTCTTGTGGAATTGGCAAAGTGATATTTGGAAGCCCATAGAGGGCTATGGTGAAAAAGGAAATATCCTCAGATGAAATCTGGAAAGAAGCTTTCTGAGAAAATGCTTAGTGTTCTGTGTAAATTCATCTCACAGAGTTACATCTGTATTTCGTGGATCTCTTTGCTAGCCTTATTTCTGTGGAATCTGAGAACAGATATTTCGGATCCCTTTGAAGACTATAGGGCCAAAGGAAATATCCTCCGATAACAAAGAGAAAGAAGCTTTCTGAGAAACTTCTTTGTGTTCTGTGAAATCATCTCACAGAGTTACAGCTTTCCCCTCAAGAAGCCTTTCGCTAAGACAGTTCTTGTGGAATTGGCAAAGTGATATTTGGAAGCCCATAGAGGGCTATGGTGAAAAAGGAAATATCCTCAGATGAAATCTGGAAAGAAGCTTTCTGAGAAACTGCTTAGTGTTCTGTTAATTCATCTCACAGAGTTACATCTGTATTTCGTGGATCTCTTTGCTAGCCTTATTTCTGTGGAATCTGAGAACAGATATTTCGGATCCCTTTGAAGACTATAGGGCCAAAGGAAATATCCTCCGATAACAAAGAGAAAGAAGCTTTCTGAGAAACTTCTTTGTGTTCTGTGAAATCATCTCACAGAGTTACAGCTTTCCCCTCAAGAAGCCTTTCGCTAAGACAGTTCTTGTGGAATTGGCAAAGTGATATTTGGAAGCCCATAGAGGGCTATGGTGAAAAAGGAAATATCCTCAGATGAAATCTGGAAAGAAGCTTTCTGAGAAACTGCTTAGTGTTCTGTTAACTTCATCTCACAGAGTTACATCTGTATTTCGTGGATCTCTTTGCTAGCCTTATTTCTGTGGAATCTGAGAACAGATATTTCGGATCCCTTTGAAGACTATAGGGCCAAAGGAAATATCCTCCGATAACAAAGAGAAAGAAGCTTTCTGAGAAACTTCTTTGTGTTCTGTGAAATCATCTCACAGAGTTACAGCTTTCCCTCAAGAAGCCTTTCGCTAAGACAGTTCTTGTGGAATTGGCAAAGTGATATTTGGAAGCCCATAGAGGGCTATGGTGAAAAAGGAAATATCCTCAGATGAAATCTGGAAAGAAGCTTTCTGAGAAACTGTAGTGTTCTGTTAATTCATCTCACAGAGTTACATCTGTATTTCGTGGATCTCTTTGCTAGCCTTATTTCTGTGGAATCTGAGAACAGATATTTCGGATCCCTTTGAAGACTATAGGGCCAAAGGAAATATCCTCCGATAACAAAGAGAAAGAAGCTTTCTGAGAAACTTCTTTGTGTTCTGTGAAATCATCTCACAGAGTTACAGCTTTCCCCTCAAGAAGCCTTTCGCTAAGACAGTTCTTGTGGAATTGGCAAAGTGATATTTGGAAGCCCATAGAGGGCTATGGTGAAAAAGGAAATATCCTCAGATGAAATCTGGAAAGAAGCTTTCTGAGAAACTGCTTAGTGTTCTGTTAATTCATCTCACAGAGTTACATCTGTATTTCGTGGATCTCTTTGCTAGCCTTATTTCTGTGGAATCTGAGAACAGATATTTCGGATCCCTTTGAAGACTATAGGGCCAAAGGAAATATCCTCCCGATAACAAAGAGAAAGAAGCTTTCTGAGAAACTTCTTTGTGTTCTGTGAAATCATCTCACAGAGTTACAGCTTTCCCCTCAAGAAGCCTTTCGCTAAGACAGTTCTTGTGGAATTGGCAAAGTGATATTTGGAAGCCCATAGAGGGCTATGGTGAAAAAGGAAATATCCTCAGATGAAATCTGGAAAGAAGCTTTCTGAGAAACTGCTTAGTGTTCTGTTAATTCATCTCACAGAGTTACATCTGTATTTCGTGGATCTCTTTGCTAGCCTTATTTCTGTGGAATCTGAGAACAGATATTTCGGATCCCTTTGAAGACTATAGGGCCAAAGGAAATATCCTCCGATAACAAAGAGAAAGAAGCTTTCTGAGAAACTTCTTTGTGTTCTGTGAAATCATCTCACAGAGTTACAGCTTTCCCCTCAAGAAGCCTTTCGCTAAGACAGTTCTTGTGGAATTGGCAAAGTGATATTTGGAAGCCCATAGAGGGCTATGGTGAAAAAGGAAATATCCTCAGATGAAATCTGGAAAGAAGCTTTCTGAGAAACTGCTTAGTGTTCTGTTAATTCATCTCACAGAGTTACATCTGTATTTCGTGGATCTCTTTGCTAGCCTTATTTCTGTGGAATCTGAGAACAGATATTTCGGATCCCTTTGAAGACTATAGGGCCAAAGGAAATATCCTCCGATAACAAAGAGAAAGAAGCTTTCTGAGAAACTTCTTTGTGTTCTGTGAAATCATCTCACAGAGTTACAGCTTTCCCCTCAAGAAGCCTTTCGCTAAGACAGTTCTTGTGGAATTGGCAAAGTGATATTTGGAAGCCCATAGAGGGCTATGGTGAAAAAGGAAATATCCTCAGATGAAATCTGGAAAGAAGCTTTCTGAGAAACTGCTTAGTGTTCTGTTAATTCATCTCACAGAGTTACATCTGTATTTCGTGGATCTCTTTGCTAGCCTTATTTCTGTGGAATCTGAGAACAGATATTTCGGATCCCTTTGAAGACTATAGGGCCAAAGGAAATATCCTCCGATAACAAAGAGAAAGAAGCTTTCTGAGAAACTTCTTTGTGTTCTGTGAAATCATCTCACAGAGTTACAGCTTTCCCCTCAAGAAGCCTTTCGCTAAGACAGTTCTTGTGGAATTGGCAAAGTGATATTTGGAAGCCCATAGAGGGCTATGGTGAAAAAGGAAATATCCTCAGATGAAATCTGGAAAGAAGCTTTCTGAGAAACTGCTTAGTGTTCTGTTAATTCATCTCACAGAGTTACATCTGTATTTCGTGGATCTCTTTGCTAGCCTTATTTCTGTGGAATCTGAGAACAGATATTTCGGATCCCTTTGAAGACTATAGGGCCAAAGGAAATATCCTCCGATAACAAAGAGAAAGAAGCTTTCTGAGAAACTTCTTTGTGTTCTGTGAAATCATCTCACAGAGTTACAGCTTTCCCCTCAAGAAGCCTTTCGCTAAGACAGTTCTTGTGGAATTGGCAAAGTGATATTTGGAAGCCCATATAGAGGGCTATGGTGAAAAAGGAAATATCCTCAGATGAAATCTGGAAAGAAGCTTTCTGAGAAACTGCTTAGTGTTCTGTTAATTCATCTCACAGAGTTACATCTGTATTTCGTGGATCTCTTTGCTAGCCTTATTTCTGTGGAATCTGAGAACAGATATTTCGGATCCCTTTGAAGACTATAGGGCCAAAGGAAATATCCTCCGATAACAAAGAGAAAGAAGCTTTCTGAGAAACTTCTTTGTGTTCTGTGAAATCATCTCACAGAGTTACAGCTTTCCCCTCAAGAAGCCTTTCGCTAAGACAGTTCTTGTGGAATTGGCAAAGTGATATTTGGAAGCCCATAGAGGGCTATGGTGAAAAAGGAAATATCCTCAGATGAAATCTGGAAAGAAGCTTTCTGAGAAACTGCTTAGTGTTCTGTTAATTCATCTCACAGAGTTACATCTGTATTTCGTGGATCTCTTTGCTAGCCTTATTTCTGTGGAATCTGAGAACAGATATTTCGGATCCCTTTGAAGACTATAGGGCCAAAGGAAATATCCTCCGATAACAAAGAGAAAGAAGCTTTCTGAGAAACTTCTTTGTGTTCTGTGAAATCATCTCACAGAGTTACAGCTTTCCCCTCAAGAAGCCTTTCGCTAAGACAGTTCTTGTGGAATTGGCAAAGTGATATTTGGAAGCCCATAGAGGGCTATGGTGAAAAAGGAAATATCCTCAGATGAAATCTGGAAAGAAGCTTTCTGAGAAACTGCTTAGTGTTCTGTTAATTCATCTCACAGAGTTACATCTGTATTTCGTGGATCTCTTTGCTAGCCTTATTTCTGTGGAATCTGAGAACAGATATTTCGGATCCCTTTGAAGACTATAGGGCCAAAGGAAATATCCTCCGATAACAAAGAGAAAGAAGCTTTCTGAGAAACTTCTTTGTGTTCTGTGAAATCATCTCACAGAGTTACAGCTTTCCCCTCAAGAAGCCTTTCGCTAAGACAGTTCTTGTGGAATTGGCAAAGTGATATTTGGAAGCCCATAGAGGGCTATGGTGAAAAAGGAAATATCCTCAGATGAAATCTGGAAAGAAGCTTTCTGAGAAACTGCTTAGTGTTCTGTTAATTCATCTCACAGAGTTACATCTGTATTTCGTGGATCTCTTTGCTAGCCTTATTTCTGTGGAATCTGAGAACAGATATTTCGGATCCCTTTGAAGACTATAGGGCCAAAGGAAATATCCTCCGATAACAAAGAGAAAGAAGCTTTCTGAGAAACTTCTTTGTGTTCTGTGAAATCATCTCACAGAGTTACAGCTTTCCCCTCAAGAAGCCTTTCGCTAAGACAGTTCTTGTGGAATTGGCAAAGTGATATTTGGAAGCCCATAGAGGGCTATGGTGAAAAAGGAAATATCCTCAGATGAAATCTGGAAAGAAGCTTTCTGAGAAACTGCTTAGTGTTCTGTTAATTCATCTCACAGAGTTACATCTGTATTTCGTGGATCTCTTTGCTAGCCTTATTTCTGTGGAATCTGAGAACAGATATTTCGGATCCCTTTGAAGACTATAGGGCCAAAGGAAATATCCTCCGATAACAAAGAGAAAGAAGCTTTCTGAGAAACTTCTTTGTGTTTCTGTGAAATCATCTCACAGAGTTACAGCTTTCCCCTCAAGAAGCCTTTCGCTAAGACAGTTCTTGTGGAATTGGCAAAGTGATATTTGGAAGCCCATAGAGGGCTATGGTGAAAAAGGAAATATCCTCAGATGAAATCTGGAAAGAAGCTTTCTGAGAAACTGCTTAGTGTTCTGTTAATTCATCTCACAGAGTTACATCTGTATTTCGTGGATCTCTTTGCTAGCCTTATTTCTGTGGAATCTGAGAACAGATATTTCGGATCCCTTTGAAGACTATAGGGCCAAAGGAAATATCCTCCGATAACAAAGAGAAAGAAGCTTTCTGAGAAACTTCTTTGTGTTCTGTGAAATCATCTCACAGAGTTACAGCTTTCCCCTCAAGAAGCCTTTCGCTAAGACAGTTCTTGTGGAATTGGCAAAGTGATATTTGGAAGCCCATAGAGGGCTATGGTGAAAAAGGAAATATCCTCAGATGAAATCTGGAAAGAAGCTTTCTGAGAAACTGCTTAGTGTTCTGTTAATTCATCTCACAGAGTTACATCTGTATTTCGTGGATCTCTTTGCTAGCCTTATTTCTGTGGAATCTGAGAACAGATATTTCGGATCCCTTTGAAGACTATAGGGCCAAAGGAAATATCCTCCGATAACAAAGAGAAAGAAGCTTTCTGAGAAACTTCTTTGTGTTCTGTGAAATCATCTCACAGAGTTACAGCTTTCCCCTCAAGAAGCCTTTCGCTAAGACAGTTCTTGTGGAATTGGCAAAGTGATATTTGGAAGCCCATAGAGGGCTATGGTGAAAAAGGAAATATCCTCAGATGAAATCTGGAAAGAAGCTTTCTGAGAAACTGCTTAGTGTTCTGTTAATTCATCTCACAGAGTTACATCTGTATTTCGTGGATCTCTTTGCTAGCCTTATTTCTGTGGAATCTGAGAACAGATATTTCGGATCCCTTTGAAGACTATAGGCCAAAGGAAATATCCTCCGATAACAAAGAGAAAGAAGCTTTCTGAGAAACTTCTTTGTGTTCTGTGAAATCATCTCACAGAGTTACAGCTTTCCCCTCAAGAAGCCTTTCGCTAAGACAGTTCTTGTGGAATTGGCAAAGTGATATTTTGGAAGCCCATAGAGGGCTATGGTGAAAAAGGAAATATCCTCAGATGAAATCTGGAAAGAAGCTTTCTGAGAAACTGCTTAGTGTTCTGTTAATTCATCTCACAGAGTTACATCTGTATTTCGTGGATCTCTTTGCTAGCCTTATTTCTGTGGAATCTGAGAACAGATATTTCGGATCCCTTTGAAGACTATAGGGCCAAAGGAAATATCCTCCGATAACAAAGAGAAAGAAGCTTTCTGAGAAACTTCTTTGTGTTCTGTGAAATCATCTCACAGAGTTACAGCTTTCCCCTCAAGAAGCCTTTCGCTAAGACAGTTCTTGTGGAATTGGCAAAGTGATATTTGGAAGCCCATAGAGGGCTATGGTGAAAAAGGAAATATCCTCAGATGAAATCTGGAAAGAAGCTTTCTGAGAAACTGCTTAGTGTTCTGTTAATTCATCTCACAGAGTTACATCTGTATTTCGTGATCTCTTTGCTAGCCTTATTTCTGTGGAATCTGAGAACAGATATTTCGGATCCCTTTGAAGACTATAGGGCCAAAGGAAATATCCTCCGATAACAAAGAGAAAGAAGCTTTCTGAGAAACTTCTTTGTGTTCTGTGAAATCATCTCACAGAGTTACAGCTTTCCCCTCAAGAAGCCTTTCGCTAAGACAGTTCTTGTGGAATTGGCAAAGTGATATTTGGAAGCCCATAGAGGGCTATGGTGAAAAAGGAAATATCCTCAGATGAAATCTGGAAAGAAGCTTTCTGAGAAACTGCTTAGTGTTCTGTTAATTCATCTCACAGAGTTACATCTGTATTTCGTGGATCTCTTTGCTAGCCTTATTTCTGTGGAATCTGAGAACAGATATTTCGGATCCCTTTGAAGACTATAGGGCCAAAGGAAATATCCTCCGATAACAAAGAGAAAGAAGCTTTCTGAGAAACTTCTTTGTGTTCTGTGAAATCATCTCACAGAGTTACAGCTTTCCCCTCAAGAAGCCTTTCGCTAAGACAGTTCTTGTGGAATTGGCAAAGTGATATTTGGAAGCCCATAGAGGGCTATGGTGAAAAAGGAAATATCCTCAGATGAAATCTGGAAAGAAGCTTTCTGAGAAACTGCTTAGTGTTCTGTTAATTCATCTCACAGAGTTACATCTGTATTTCGTGGATCTCTTTGCTAGCCTTATTTCTGTGGAATCTGAGAACAGATATTTCGGATCCCTTTGAAGACTATAGGGCCAAAGGAAATATCCTCCGATAACAAAGAGAAAGAAGCTTTCTGAGAAACTTCTTTGTGTTCTGTGAAATCATCTCACAGAGTTACAGCTTTCCCCTCAAGAAGCCTTTCGCTAAGACAGTTCTTGTGGAATTGGCAAAGTGATATTTGGAAGCCCATAGAGGGCTATGGTGAAAAAGGAAATATCCTCAGATGAAATCTGGAAAGAAGCTTTCTGAGAAACTGCTTAGTGTTCTGTTAATTCATCTCACAGAGTTACATCTGTATTTCGTGGATCTCTTTGCTAGCCTTATTTCTGTGGAATCTGAGAACAGATATTTCGGATCCCTTTGAAGACTATAGGGCCAAAGGAAATATCCTCCGATAACAAAGAGAAAGAAGCTTTCTGAGAAACTTCTTTGTGTTCTGTGAAATCATCTCACAGAGTTACAGCTTTCCCCTCAAGAAGCCTTTCGCTAAGACAGTTCTTGTGGAATTGGCAAAGTGATATTTGGAAGCCCATAGAGGGCTATGGTGAAAAAGGAAATATCCTCAGATGAAATCTGGAAAGAAGCTTTCTGAGAAACTGCTTAGTGTTCTGTTAATTCATCTCACAGAGTTACATCTGTATTTCGTGGATCTCTTTGCTAGCCTTATTTCTGTGGAATCTGAGAACAGATATTTCGGATCCCTTTGAAGACTATAGGGCCAAAGGAAATATCCTCCGATAACAAAGAGAAAGAAGCTTTCTGAGAAACTTCTTTGTGTTCTGTGAAATCATCTCACAGAGTTACAGCTTTCCCCTCAAGAAGCCTTTCGCTAAGACAGTTCTTGTGGAATTGGCAAAGTGATATTTGGAAGCCCATAGAGGGCTATGGTGAAAAAGGAAATATCCTCAGATGAAATCTGGAAAGAAGCTTTCTGAGAAACTGCTTAGTGTTCTGTTAATTCATCTCACAGAGTTACATCTGTATTTCGTGGATCTCTTTGCTAGCCTTATTTCTGTGGAATCTGAGAACAGATATTTCGGATCCCTTTGAAGACTATAGGGCCAAAGGAAATATCCTCCGATAACAAAGAGAAAGAAGCTTTCTGAGAAACTTCTTTGTGTTCTGTGAAATCATCTCACAGAGTTACAGCTTTCCCCTCAAGAAGCCTTTCGCTAAGACAGTTCTTGTGGAATTGGCAAAGTGATATTTGGAAGCCCATAGAGGGCTATGGTGAAAAAGGAAATATCCTCAGATGAAATCTGGAAAGAAGCTTTCTGAGAAACTGCTTAGTGTTCTGTTAATTCATCTCACAGAGTTACATCTGTATTTCGTGGATCTCTTTGCTAGCCTTATTTCTGTGGAATCTGAGAACAGATATTTCGATCCCTTTGAAGACTATAGGGCCAAAGGAAATATCCTCCGATAACAAAGAGAAAGAAGCTTTCTGAGAAACTTCTTTGTGTTCTGTGAAATCATCTCACAGAGTTACAGCTTTCCCCTCAAGAAGCCTTTCGCTAAGACAGTTCTTGTGGAATTGGCAAAGTGATATTTGGAAGCCCATAGAGGGCTATGGTGAAAAAGGAAATATCCTCAGATGAAATCTGGAAAGAAGCTTTCTGAGAAACTGCTTAGTGTTCTGTTAATTCATCTCACAGAGTTACATCTGTATTTCGTGGATCTCTTTGCTAGCCTTATTTCTGTGGAATCTGAGAACAGATATTTCGGATCCCTTTGAAGACTATAGGGCCAAAGGAAATATCCTCCGATAACAAAGAGAAAGAAGCTTTCTGAGAAACTTCTTTGTGTTCTGTGAAATCATCTCACAGAGTTACAGCTTTCCCCTCAAGAAGCCTTTCGCTAAGACAGTTCTTGTGGAATTGGCAAAGTGATATTTGGAAGCCCATAGAGGGCTATGGTGAAAAAGGAAATATCCTCAGATGAAATCTGGAAAGAAGCTTTCTGAGAAACTGCTTAGTGTTCTGTTAATTCATCTCACAGAGTTACATCTGTATTTCGTGGATCTCTTTGCTAGCCTTATTTCTGTGGAATCTGAGAACAGATATTTCGGATCCCTTTGAAGACTATAGGGCCAAAGGAAATATCCTCCGATAACAAAGAGAAAGAAGCTTTCTGAGAAACTTCTTTGTGTTCTGTGAAATCATCTCACAGAGTTACAGCTTTCCCCTCAAGAAGCCTTTCGCTAAGACAGTTCTTGTGGAATTGGCAAAGTGATATTTGGAAGCCCATAGAGGGCTATGGTGAAAAAGGAAATATCCTCAGATGAAATCTGGAAAGAAGCTTTCTGAGAAACTGCTTAGTGTTCTGTTAATTCATCTCACAGAGTTACATCTGTATTTCGTGGATCTCTTTGCTAGCCTTATTTCTGTGGAATCTGAGAACAGATATTTCGGATCCCTTTGAAGACTATAGGGCCAAAGGAAATATCCTCCGATAACAAAGAGAAAGAAGCTTTCTGAGAAACTTCTTTGTGTTCTGTGAAATCATCTCACAGAGTTACAGCTTTCCCCTCAAGAAGCCTTTCGCTAAGACAGTTCTTGTGGAATTGGCAAAGTGATATTTGGAAGCCCATAGAGGGCTATGGTGAAAAAGGAAATATCCTCAGATGAAATCTGGAAAGAAGCTTTCTGAGAACTGCTTAGTGTTCTGTTAATTCATCTCACAGAGTTACATCTGTATTTCGTGGATCTCTTTGCTAGCCTTATTTCTGTGGAATCTGAGAACAGATATTTCGGATCCCTTTGAAGACTATAGGCCAAAGGAAATATCCTCCGATAACAAAGAGAAAGAAGCTTTCTGAGAAACTTCTTTGTGTTCTGTGAAATCATCTCACAGAGTTACAGCTTTCCCCTCAAGAAGCCTTTCGCTAAGACAGTTCTTGTGGAATTGGCAAAGTGATATTTGGAAGCCCATAGAGGGCTATGGTGAAAAAGGAAATATCCTCAGATGAAATCTGGAAAGAAGCTTTCTGAGAAACTGCTTAGTGTTCTGTTAATTCATCTCACAGAGTTACATCTGTATTTCGTGGATCTCTTTGCTAGCCTTATTTCTGTGGAATCTGAGAACAGATATTTCGGATCCCTTTGAAGACTATAGGGCCAAAGGAAATATCCTCCGATAACAAAGAGAAAGAAGCTTTCTGAGAAACTTCTTTGTGTTCTGTGAAATCATCTCACAGAGTTACAGCTTTCCCCTCAAGAAGCCTTTCGCTAAGACAGTTTCTTGTGGAATTGGCAAAGTGATATTTGGAAGCCCATAGAGGCTATGGTGAAAAAGGAAATATCCTCAGATGAAATCTGGAAAGAAGCTTTCTGAGAAACTGCTTAGTGTTCTGTTAATTCATCTCACAGAGTTACATCTGTATTTCGTGATCTCTTTGCTAGCCTTATTTCTGTGGAATCTGAGAACAGATATTTCGGATCCCTTTGAAGACTATAGGGCCAAAGGAAATATCCTCCGATAACAAAGAGAAAGAAGCTTTCTGAGAAACTTCTTTGTGTTCTGTGAAATCATCTCACAGAGTTACAGCTTTCCCCTCAAGAAGCCTTTCGCTAAGACAGTTCTTGTGAATTGGCAAAGTGATATTTGGAAGCCCATAGAGGGCTATGGTGAAAAAGGAAATATCCTCAGATGAAATCTGGAAAGAAGCTTTCTGAGAAACTGCTTAGTGTTCTGTTAATTCATCTCACAGAGTTACATCTGTATTTCGTGGATCTCTTTGCTAGCCTTATTTCTGTGGAATCTGAGAACAGATATTTCGGATCCCTTTGAAGACTATAGGCCAAAGGAAATATCCTCCGATAACAAAGAGAAAGAAGATTTCATCTCTTTGCTAGCCTTATTTCTGTGGAATCTGAGAACAGATATTTCGGATCCCTTTGAAGACTATAGGGCCAAAGGAAATATCCTCCGATAACAAAGAGAAAGAAGCTTTCTGAGAAACTTCTTTGTGTTCTGTGAAATCATCTCACAGAGTTACAGCTTTCCCCTCAAGAAGCCTTTCGCTAAGACAGTTCTTGTGGAATTGGCAAAGTGATATTTGGAAGCCCATAGAGGGCTATGGTGAAAAAGGAAATATCCTCAGATGAAATCTGGAAAGAAGCTTTCTGAGAAACTGCTTAGTGTTCTGTTAATTCATCTCACAGAGTTACATCTGTATTTCGTGGATCTCTTTGCTAGCCTTATTTCTGTGGAATCTGAGAACAGATATTTCGGATCCCTTTGAAGACTATAGGGCCAAAGGAAATATCCTCCGATAACAAAGAGAAAGAAGCTTTCTGAGAAACTTCTTTGTGTTCTGTGAAATCATCTCACAGAGTTACAGCTTTCCCCTCAAGAAGCCTTTCGCTAAGACAGTTCTTGTGAAATTGGCAAAGTGATATTTGGAAGCCCATAGAGGGCTATGGTGAAAAAGGAAATATCCTCAGATGAAATCTGGAAAGAAGCTTTCTGAGAAACTGCTTAGTGTTCTGTTAATTCATCTCACAGAGTTACATCTGTATTTCGTGGATCTCTTTGCTAGCCTTATTTCTGTGGAATCTGAGAACAGATATTTCGGATCCCTTTGAAGACTATAGGCCAAAGGAAATATCCTCCGATAACAAAGAGAAAGAAGCTTTCTGAGAAACTTCTTTGTGTTCTGTGAAATCATCTCACAGAGTTACAGCTTTCCCCTCAAGAAGCCTTTCGCTAAGACAGTTCTTGTGGAATTGGCAAAGTGATATTTGGAAGCCCATAGAGGCTATGGTGAAATCTCACAGAGTTACATCTGTATTTCGTGGATCTCTTTGCTAGCCTTATTTCTGTGGAATCTGAGAACAGATATTTCGGATCCCTTTGAAGACTATAGGGCCAAAGGAAATATCCTCCGATAACAAAGAGAAAGAAGCTTTCTGAGAAACTTCTTTGTGTTCTGTGAAATCATCTCACAGAGTTACAGCTTTCCCCTCAAGAAGCCTTTCGCTAAGACAGTTCTTGTGGAATTGGCAAAGTGATATTTGGAAGCCCATAGAGGGCTATGGTGAAAAAGGAAATATCCTCAGATGAAATCTGGAAAGAAGCTTTCTGAGAAACTGCTTAGTGTTCTGTTAATTCATCTCACAGAGTTACATCTGTATTTCGTGGATCTCTTTGCTAGCCTTATTTCTGTGGAATCTGAGAACAGATATTTCGGATCCCTTTGAAGACTATAGGGCCAAAGGAAATATCCTCCGATAACAAAGAGAAAGAAGCTTTCTGAGAAACTTCTTTGTGTTCTGTGAAATCATCTCACAGAGTTACAGCTTTCCCCTCAAGAAGCCTTTCGCTAAGACAGTTCTTGTGGAATTGGCAAAGTGATATTTGGAAGCCCATAGAGGGCTATGGTGAAAAAGGAAATATCCTCAGATGAAATCTGGAAAGAAGCTTTCTGAGAAACTGCTTAGTGTTCTGTTAATTCATCTCACAGAGTTACATCTGTATTTCGTGGATCTCTTTGCTAGCCTTATTTCTGTGGAATCTGAGAACAGATATTTCGGATCCCTTTGAAGACTATAGGGCCAAAGGAAATATCCTCCGATAACAAAGAGAAAGAAGCTTTCTGAGAAACTTCTTTGTGTTCTGTGAAATCATCTCACAGAGTTACAGCTTTCCCCTCAAGAAGCCTTTCGCTAAGACAGTTCTTGTGGAATTGGCAAAGTGATATTTGGAAGCCCATAGAGGGCTATGGTGAAAAAGGAAATATCCTCAGATGAAATCTGGAAAGAAGCTTTCTGAGAAACTGCTTAGTGTTCTGTTAATTCATCTCACAGAGTTACATCTGTATTTCGTGGATCTCTTTGCTAGCCTTATTTCTGTGGAATCTGAGAACAGATATTTCGGATCCCTTTGAAGACTATAGGGCCAAAGGAAATATCCTCCGATAACAAAGAGAAAGAAGCTTTCTGAGAAACTTCTTTGTGTTCTGTGAAATCATCTCACAGAGTTACAGCTTTCCCCTCAAGAAGCCTTTCGCTAAGACAGTTCTTGTGGAATTGGCAAAGTGATATTTGGAAGCCCATAGAGGGCTATGGTGAAAAAGGAAATATCCTCAGATGAAATCTGGAAAGAAGCTTTCTGAGAAACTGCTTAGTGTTCTGTTAATTCATCTCACAGAGTTACATCTGTATTTCGTGGATCTCTTTGCTAGCCTTATTTCTGTGGAATCTGAGAACAGATATTTCGGATCCCTTTGAAGACTATAGGGCCAAAGGAAATATCCTCCGATAACAAAGAGAAAGAAGCTTTCTGAGAAACTTCTTTGTGTTCTGTGAAATCATCTCACAGAGTTACAGCTTTCCCCTCAAGAAGCCTTTCGCTAAGACAGTTCTTGTGGAATTGGCAAAGTGATATTTGGAAGCCCATAGAGGGCTATGGTGAAAAAGGAAATATCCTCAGATGAAATCTGGAAAGAAGCTTTCTGAGAAACTGCTTAGTGTTCTGTTAATTCATCTCACAGAGTTACATCTGTATTTCGTGGATCTCTTTGCTAGCCTTATTTCTGTGGAATCTGAGAACAGATATTTCGGATCCCTTTGAAGACTATAGGGCCAAAGGAAATATCCTCCGATAACAAAGAGAAAGAAGCTTTCTGAGAAACTTCTTTGTGTTCTGTGAAATCATCTCACAGAGTTACAGCTTTCCCCTCAAGAAGCCTTTCGCTAAGACAGTTCTTGTGGAATTGGCAAAGTGATATTTGGAAGCCCATAGAGGGCTATGGTGAAAAAGGAAATATCCTCAGATGAAATCTGGAAAGAAGCTTTCTGAGAAACTGCTTAGTGTTCTGTTAATTCATCTCACAGAGTTACATCTGTATTTCGTGGATCTCTTTGCTAGCCTTATTTCTGTGGAATCTGAGAACAGATATTTCGGATCCCTTTGAAGACTATAGGGCCAAAGGAAATATCCTCCGATAACAAAGAGAAAGAAGCTTTCTGAGAAACTTCTTTGTGTTCTGTGAAATCATCTCACAGAGTTACAGCTTTCCCCTCAAGAAGCCTTTCGCTAAGACAGTTCTTGTGGAATTGGCAAAGTGATATTTGGAAGCCCATAGAGGGCTATGGTGAAAAAGGAAATATCCTCAGATGAAATCTGGAAAGAAGCTTTCTGAGAAACTGCTTAGTGTTCTGTTAATTCATCTCACAGAGTTACATCTGTATTTCGTGGATCTCTTTGCTAGCCTTATTTCTGTGGAATCTGAGAACAGATATTTCGGATCCCTTTGAAGACTATAGGGCCAAAGGAAATATCCTCCGATAACAAAGAGAAAGAAGCTTTCTGAGAAACTTCTTTGTGTTCTGTGAAATCATCTCACAGAGTTACAGCTTTCCCCTCAAGAAGCCTTTCGCTAAGACAGTTCTTGTGGAATTGGCAAAGTGATATTTGGAAGCCCATAGAGGGCTATGGTGAAAAAGGAAATATCCTCAGATGAAATCTGGAAAGAAGCTTTCTGAGAAACTGCTTAGTGTTCTGTTAATTCATCTCACAGAGTTACATCTGTATTTCGTGGATCTCTTTGCTAGCCTTATTTCTGTGGAATCTGAGAACAGATATTTCGGATCCCTTTGAAGACTATAGGGCCAAAGGAAATATCCTCCGATAACAAAGAGAAAGAAGCTTTCTGAGAAACTTCTTTGTGTTCTGTGAAATCATCTCACAGAGTTACAGCTTTCCCCTCAAGAAGCCTTTCGCTAAGACAGTTCTTGTGGAATTGGCAAAGTGATATTTGGAAGCCCATAGAGGGCTATGGTGAAAAAGGAAATATCCTCAGATGAAATCTGGAAAGAAGCTTTCTGAGAAACTGCTTAGTGTTCTGTTAATTCATCTCACAGAGTTACATCTGTATTTCGTGGATCTCTTTGCTAGCCTTATTTCTGTGGAATCTGAGAACAGATATTTCGGATCCCTTTGAAGACTATAGGGCCAAAGGAAATATCCTCCGATAACAAAGAGAAAGAAGCTTTCTGAGAAACTTCTTTGTGTTCTGTGAAATCATCTCACAGAGTTACAGCTTTCCCCTCAAGAAGCCTTTCGCTAAGACAGTTCTTGTGGAATTGGCAAAGTGATATTTGGAAGCCCATAGAGGGCTATGGTGAAAAAGGAAATATCCTCAGATGAAATCTGGAAAGAAGCTTTCTGAGAAACTGCTTAGTGTTCTGTTAATTCATCTCACAGAGTTACATCTGTATTTCGTGGATCTCTTTGCTAGCCTTATTTCTGTGGAATCTGAGAACAGATATTTCGGATCCCTTTGAAGACTATAGGGCCAAAGGAAATATCCTCCGATAACAAAGAGAAAGAAGCTTTCTGAGAAACTTCTTTGTGTTCTGTGAAATCATCTCACAGAGTTACAGCTTTCCCCTCAAGAAGCCTTTCGCTAAGACAGTTCTTGTGGAATTGGCAAAGTGATATTTGGAAGCCCATAGAGGGCTATGGTGAAAAAGGAAATATCCTCAGATGAAATCTGGAAAGAAGCTTTCTGAGAAACTGCTTAGTGTTCTGTTAATTCATCTCACAGAGTTACATCTGTATTTCGTGGATCTCTTTGCTAGCCTTATTTCTGTGGAATCTGAGAACAGATATTTCGGATCCCTTTGAAGACTATAGGGCCAAAGGAAATATCCTCCGATAACAAAGAGAAAGAAGCTTTCTGAGAAACTTCTTTGTGTTCTGTGAAATCATCTCACAGAGTTACAGCTTTCCCCTCAAGAAGCCTTTCGCTAAGACAGTTCTTGTGGAATTGGCAAAGTGATATTTGGAAGCCCATAGAGGGCTATGGTGAAAAAAAGGAAATATCCTCAGATGAAATCTGGAAAGAAGCTTTCTGAGAAACTGCTTAGTGTTCTGTTAATTCATCTCACAGAGTTACATCTGTATTTCGTGGATCTCTTTGCTAGCCTTATTTCTGTGGAATCTGAGAACAGATATTTCGGATCCCTTTGAAGACTATAGGGCCAAAGGAAATATCCTCCGATAACAAAGAGAAAGAAGCTTTCTGAGAAACTTCTTTGTGTTCTGTGAAATCATCTCACAGAGTTACAGCTTTCCCCTCAAGAAGCCTTTCGCTAAGACAGTTCTTGTGGAATTGGCAAAGTGATATTTGGAAGCCCATAGAGGGCTATGGTGAAAAAGGAAATATCCTCAGATGAAATCTGGAAAGAAGCTTTCTGAGAAACTGCTTAGTGTTCTGTTAATTCATCTCACAGAGTTACATCTGTATTTTTTGGATCTCTTTGCTAGCCTTATTTCTGTGGAATCTGAGAACAGATATTTCGGATCCCTTTGAAGACTATAGGGCCAAAGGAAATATCCTCCGATAACAAAGAGAAAGAAGCTTTCTGAGAAACTTCTTTGTGTTCTGTGAAATCATCTCACAGAGTTACAGCTTTCCCCTCAAGAAGCCTTTCGCTAAGACAGTTCTTGTGGAATTGGCAAAGTGATATTTGGAAGCCCATAGAGGGCTATGGTGAAAAAGGAAATATCCTCAGATGAAATCTGGAAAGAAGCTTTCTGAGAAACTGCTTAGTGTTCTGTTAATTCATCTCACAGAGTTACATCTGTATTTCGTGGATCTCTTTGCTAGCCTTATTTCTGTGGAATCTGAGAACAGATATTTCGGATCCCTTTGAAGACTATAGGGCCAAAGGAAATATCCTCCGATAACAAAGAGAAAGAAGCTTTCTGAGAAACTTCTTTGTGTTCTGTGAAATCATCTCACAGAGTTACAGCTTTCCCCTCAAGAAGCCTTTCGCTAAGACAGTTCTTGTGGAATTGGCAAAGTGATATTTGGAAGCCCATAGAGGGCTATGGTGAAAAAGGAAATATCCTCAGATGAAATCTGGAAAGAAGCTTTCTGAGAAACTGCTTAGTGTTCTGTTAATTCATCTCACAGAGTTACATCTGTATTTCGTGGATCTCTTTGCTAGCCTTATTTCTGTGGAATCTGAGAACAGATATTTCGGATCCCTTTGAAGACTATAGGGCCAAAGGAAATATCCTCCGATAACAAAGAGAAAGAAGCTTTCTGAGAAACTTCTTTGTGTTCTGTGAAATCATCTCACAGAGTTACAGCTTTCCCCTCAAGAAGCCTTTCGCTAAGACAGTTCTTGTGGAATTGGCAAAGTGATATTTGGAAGCCCATAGAGGGCTATGGTGAAAAAGGAAATATCCTCAGATGAAATCTGGAAAGAAGCTTTCTGAGAAACTGCTTAGTGTTCTGTTAATTCATCTCACAGAGTTACATCTGTATTTCGTGGATCTCTTTGCTAGCCTTATTTCTGTGGAATCTGAGAACAGATATTTCGGATCCCTTTGAAGACTATAGGGCCAAAGGAAATATCCTCCGATAACAAAGAGAAAGAAGCTTTCTGAGAAACTTCTTTGTGTTCTGTGAAATCATCTCACAGAGTTACAGCTTTCCCCTCAAGAAGCCTTTCGCTAAGACAGTTCTTGTGGAATTGGCAAAGTGATATTTGGAAGCCCATAGAGGGCTATGGTGAAAAAGGAAATATCCTCAGATGAAATCTGGAAAGAAGCTTTCTGAGAAACTGCTTAGTGTTCTGTTAATTCATCTCACAGAGTTACATCTGTATTTCGTGGATCTCTTTGCTAGCCTTATTTCTGTGGAATCTGAGAACAGATATTTCGGATCCCTTTGAAGACTATAGGGCCAAAGGAAATATCCTCCGATAACAAAGAGAAAGAAGCTTTCTGAGAAAATTCTTTGTGTTCTGTGGAACAGATATTTCGATCCCTTTGAAGACTATAGGGCCAAAGAAATATCCTCCGATAACAAAGAGAAAGAAGCTTTCTGAGAAACTTCTTTGTGTTCTGTGAAATCATCTCACAGAGTTACAGCTTTCCCCTCAAGAAGCCTTTCGCTAAGACAGTTCTTGTGGAATTGGCAAAGTGATATTTGGAAGCCCATAGAGGGCTATGGTGAAAAAGGAAATATCCTCAGATGAAATCTGGAAAGAAGCTTTCTGAGAAACTGCTTAGTGTTCTGTTAATTCATCTCACAGAGTTACATCTGTATTTCGTGGATCTCTTTGCTAGCCTTATTTCTGTGGAATCTGAGAACAGATATTTCGGATCCCTTTGAAGACTATAGGGCCAAAGGAAATATCCTCCGATAACAAAGAGAAAAGAAGCTTTCTGAGAAACTTCTTTGTGTTCTGTGAAATCATCTCACAGAGTTACAGCTTTCCCCTCAAGAAGCCTTTCGCTAAGACAGTTCTTGTGGAATTGGCAAAGTGATATTTGGAAGCCCATAGAGGGCTATGGTGAAAAAGGAAATATCCTCAGATGAAATCTGGAAAGAAGCTTTCTGAGAAACTGCTTAGTGTTCTGTTAATTCATCTCACAGAGTTACATCTGTATTTCGTGGATCTCTTTGCTAGCCTTATTTCTGTGGAATCTGAGAACAGATATTTCGATCCCTTTGAAGACTATAGGGCCAAAGGAAATATCCTCCGATAACAAAGAGAAAGAAGCTTTCTGAGAAACTTCTTTGTGTTCTGTGAAATCATCTCACAGAGTTACAGCTTTCCCCTCAAGAAGCCTTTCGCTAAGACAGTTCTTGTGGAATTGGTAAAGTGATATTTGGAAGCCCTAGAGGGCTATGGTGAAAAAGGAAATATCCTCAGATGAAATCTGGAAAGAAGCTTTCTCTAGAAACTGCTTAGTGTTCTGTTAATTCATCTCACAGAGTTACATCTGTATTTCGTGGATCTCTTTGCTAGCCTTATTTCTGTGGAATGTGAGAACCTAGATATTTCGGATCCCTTGAAGACCATAGGGCCAAATGAAATATCCTCCCGATAACAAAGAGAAAGAAGCTTTCTGAGAAACTTCTTTGTGTTCTGTGAAATCATCTCACAGAGTTACAGCTTTCCCCTCAAGAAGCCTTTCGCTAAGACAGTTCTTGTGGAATTGGCAAAGTGATATTTGGAAGCCCCTAGAGGGCTATGTGAAAAAGAAATATCCTCAAGATGAAATCTGGAAAGAAGCTTTCTGAGAAAAAATATCTGCTTTCTGAGTGTTCTGTTAATGCATCTCACAGAGTTACATCTGTATTTCGTGGATCTCTTTGCTAGCCTTATTTCTGTGGAATCTGAGAACAGATATTTCGGATCCCTTTGAAGACTATAGGCCAAAGGAAATATCCTCCGATAACAAAGAGAAAGAAGCTTTCTGAGAAACTTCTTTGTGTTCTGTGAAATCATCTCACAGAGTTACAGCTTTCCCCTCAAGGAAGCCTTTCGCTAAGACAGTTCTTGTGGAATTGGCAAAGTGATATTTGGAAGCCCATAGAGGGCTATGGTGAAAAAGGAAATATCCTCAGATGAAATCTGAAAGAAGCTTTCTGAGAAACTGCTTAGTGTTCTGTTAATTCATCTCACAGAGTTACATCTGTATTTCGTGGATCTCTTTGCTAGCCTTATTTCTGTGGAATCTGAGAACAGATATTTCGGATCCCTTGAAGACTATAGGGCCAAAGGAAATATCCTCCGATAACAAAGAGAAAGAAGCTTTCTGAGAAACTTCTTTGTGTTCTGTGAAATCATCTCACAGAGTTACAGCTTTCCCCCAAGAAGCCTTTCGCTAAGACAGTTTCTTGTGGAATTGGCAAAGTGATATTTGGAAGCCCATAGAGGGCTATGGTGAAAAAGGAAATATCCTCAGATGAAATCTGGAAAGAAGCTTTCTGAGAAACTGCTTAGTGTTCTGTCACTTCCACTCACAGAGTTACATCTGTATTTTTTCTGATCTCTTTGCTAGCCTTATTTCTGTGGAATCTGAGAACAGATATTTCGATCCCTTTGAAGACTATAAGGGCCAAAGGAAATATCCTCCGATAACAAAGAGAAAGAAGCTTTCTGAGAAACTTCTTTGTGTTCTGTGAAATCATCTCACAGAGTTACAAGCTTTCCCCTCAAGAAGCCTTTCGCTAAGACAGTTCTTGTGGAATTGGCAAAGTGATATTTTGGAAGCCCATAGAGGGCTATGGTGAAAAAGGAAATATCCTCAGATGAAATCTGGAAAGAAGCTTTCTGAGAAACTGCTTAGTGTTCTGTTAATTTCATCTCACAGAGTTACATCTGTATTCGTGGATCTCTTTGCTAGCCTTATTTCTGTGGAATCTGAGAACATATATTTTGGATCCCTTTGAAGACTTATAGGGCCAAAGGAAATATCCTCCGATAACAAAGAGAAAGAAGCTTTCTGAGAAACTTCTTTGTGTTCTGTGAAATCATCTCACAGATTTACTGCTTTCCCTCAAGAAGCCTTTCGCTAAGACAGTTCTTGTGGAATTGGCAAAGTGATATTTGGAAGCCCATAGAGGAGCTATGGTGAAAAAAGGAAATATCCTCAGATGAAATCTGGAAAGAAGCTTTCTGAGAAACTGCTTGGTGTTCTGTTAATTCATCTCACAGAGTTACATCTGTATTTCGTGGATCTCTTTGCTAGCCTTATTTCTGTGGAATCTGAGAACAGATATTTCGGATCCCTTAGAAGACTATAGGGCCAAAGGAAATATCCTCCGATAACAAAGAGAAAGAAGCTTTCTGAGAAACTTCTTTGTGTTCTGTGAAATCATCTCACAGAGTTACAGCTTTCCCCTCAAGAAGCCTTTCGCTAAGACAGTTTTTTGTGAATTGGCCAAGTGATATTGGAAGCCCATAGAGGGCTATGGTGAAAAAGGAAATATCCTCAGATGAAATCTGGAAAGAAGCTTTCTGAGAAAACTGCCTTAGTGTTCTGTTAATTCATCTCACAGAGTTACATCTGTATTTCGTGGATCTCTTTGCTAGCCTTATTTCTGTGGAATGTGAGAACAGATATTTCGGATCCCTTTGAAGACTATAGGGGCCAAAGGAAATATCCTCCGATAACAAAGAGAAAGAAGCTTTCTGAGAAACTTCTTTGTGTTCTGTGAAATCATCTCACAGAGTTACAGCTTTCCCTCAAGAAGCCTTTCGCTAAGACAGTTCTTGTGGAATTGGCAAAGTGATATTTGAAGCCCATAGAGGCTATGGTGAAAAAGGAAATATCCTCAGATGAAATCTGGAAAGAAGCTTCTGAGAAACTGCTTAGTGTTCTGTTAATTCATCTCACAGAGTTACATCTGTATTTCGTGGATCTCTTTGCTAGCCTTATTTCTGTGGAATCTGAGAACAGATATTTCGGATCCCTTTGAAGACTATAGGGCCAAAGGAAATATCCTCCGATAACAAAGAGAAAGAAGCTTTCTGAGAAACTTCTTTGTGTTCTGTGAAATCATCTCACAGAGTTCAGCTTTCCCCCCCTCAAGAAAGCCTTTCGCTAAGACAGTTCTTGTGGAATTGGCAAAGTGATATTTGGAAGCCCATAGAGGGCTATGGTTGAAAAAGGAAATATCCTCAGATGAAATCTGGAAAGAAGCTTTCTGAGAAACTGCTTAGTGTTCTGTTAATTCATCTCACAGAGTTACATCTGTATTTCGTGGATCTCTTTTGCTAGCCTTATTTCTGTGGAATCTGAGAACAGATATTTCGGATCCCTTTAAGAAAACTATAGGCCAAAGGAAATATCCTCCGATAACAAAGAGAAAGAAGCTTTCTGAGAAACTTCTTTGTGTTCTGTGAAATCATCTCACAGAGTTACAGCTTTCCCCTCAAGAAGCCTTTCGCTAAGACAGTTCTTGTGGAATTGGCAAAGTGATATTTGGAAGCCCATAGAGGGCTATGGTGAAAAAGGAAATATCCTCAGATGAAATCTGGAAAGAAGCTTTCTGAGAAAAAGCTTAGTGTTCTGTTAATTCATCTCACAGAGTTACATCTGTATTTCGTGGATCTCTTTGCTAGCCTTATTTCTGTGGAATCTGAGAACAGATATTTCGGATCCCTTTTGAAGACTATAGGGCCAAAGAAATATCCTCCGATAACAAAGAGAAAGAAGCTTTCTGAGAAACTTCTTTGTGTTCTGTGAAATCATCTCACAGAGTTACAGCTTTCCCCTCAAGAAGCCTTTCGCTAAGACAGTTCTTGTGGAATTGGCAAATTGATATTTGAAGCCCATAGAGGGCTATGGTTGAAAAAAAATATCCTCAGATGAAATCTGGAAAGAAGATTTCTGAGAAACTGCTTAGTGTTCTGTTAATTCATCTCACAGAGTTACATCTGTATTTCGTGGATCTCTTTGCTAGCCTTATTTCTGTGGAATCTGAGAACAGATATTTCGGATCCCTTTGAAGACTATAGGCCAAAGGAAATATCCTCCGATAACAAAGAGAAAGAAGCTTTCTGAGAAACTTCTTTGTGTTCTGTGAAATCATCTCACAGAGTTACAGCTTTCCCCCTCAAGAAGCCTTTCGCTAAGACAGTTCTTGTGGAATTGGCAAAGTGATATTTGGAAGCCCATAGAGGGCTATGGTGAAAAAGGAAATATCCTCAGATGAAATCTGGAAAGAAGCTTTCTGAGAAACTGCTTAGTGTTCTGTTAATTCATCTCACAGAGTTACATCTGTATTTCGTGGATCTCTTTGCTAGCCTTATTTCTGTGGAATCTGAGAACAGATATTTCGGATCCCTTTGAAGACTATAGGGCCAAAGGAAATATCCTCCGATAACAAAGAAGAAAGAAGCTTTCTGAGAAACTTCTTTGTGTTCTGTGAAATCATCTCACAGAGTTACAGCTTTCCCCTCAAGAAGCCTTTCGCTAAGACAGTTCTTGTGGAATTGGCAAAGTGATATTTGGAAGCCCATAGAGGGCTATGGTGAAAAAGGAAATATCCTCAGATGAAATCTGGAAAGAAGCTTTCTGAGAAACTGCTTAGTGTTCTGTTAATTCATCTCACAGAGTTACATCTGTATTTCGTGGATCTCTTTGCTAGCCTTATTTCTGTGGAATCTGAGAACAGATATTTCGGATCCCTTTGAAGACTATAGGGCCAAAGGAAATATCCTCCGATAACAAAGAGAAAGAAGCTTTCTGAGAAACTTCTTTGTGTTCTGTGAAATCATCTCACAGAGTTACAGCTTTCCCCTCAAGAAGCCTTTCGCTAAGACAGTTCTTGTGGAATTGGCAAAGTGATATTTGGAAGCCCATAGAGGGCTATGGTGAAAAAGGAAATATCCTCAGATGAAATCTGGAAAGAAGCTTTTGAGAAACTGCTTAGTGTTCTGTGACTTCCACTCACAGAGTTACATCTGTATTTCGTGGATCTCTTTGCTAGCCTTATTCTGTGGAATCTGAGAACAGATATTTCGGATCCCTTTGAAGACTATAGGGCCAAAGGAAATATCCTCCGATAACAAAGAGAAAGAAGCTTTCTGAGAAACTTCTTTGTGTTCTGTGAAATCATCTCACAGAGTTACAGCTTTCCCCTCAAGAAGCCTTTCGCTAAGACAGTTTCTTGTGGAATTGGCAAAGTGATATTTGGAAGCCCATAGAGGGCTATGGTGAAAAAGGAAATATCCTCAGATGAAATCTGGAAAGAAGCTTTCTGAGAAACTGCTTAGTGTTCTGTTAATTCATCTCACAGAGTTACATCTGTATTTCGTGGATCTCTTTGCTAGCCTTATTTCTGTGGAATCTGAGAACAGATATTTCGGATCCCTTTGAAGACTATAGGGCCAAAGGAAATATCCTCCGATAACAAAGAGAAAGAAGCTTTCTGAGAAACTTCTTTGTGTTCTGTGAAATCATCTCACAGAGTTACAGCTTTCCCCTCAAGAAGCCTTTCGCTAAGACAGTTCTTGTGGAATTGGCAAAGTGATATTTGGAAGCCCATAGAGGGCTATGGTGAAAAAGGAAATATCCTCAGATGAAATCTGGAAAGAAGCTTTCTGAGAAACTGCTTAGTGTTCTGTTAATTCATCTCACAGAGTTACATCTGTATTTCGTGGATCTCTTTGCTAGCCTTATTTCTGTGGAATCTGAGAACAGATATTTCGGATCCCTTTGAAGACTATAGGGCCAAAGGAAATATCCTCCGATAACAAAGAGAAAGCCCATAGAGGGCTATGGTGAAAAAGGAAATATCCTCAGATGAAATCTGGAAAGAAATCATTCTGACCTTTGAGAGTTACCAAAGCTTTCCCCTCAAGAAGCTTTCGCTAAGACAGTTCTTTTGGTTCTAGCAATTTACAGTGTTCCCCTCTATCTGAGAAGCCCATAGAGGGCTATGGTGAAAAAGGAAATATCCTCAGATGAAATCTGGAAAGAAGAAGCTTTCTGAGAAACTGCTTAGTGTTCTGTTAATTCATCTCACAGAGTTACATCTGTATTTCGTGGATCTCTTTGCTAGCTTATTTCTGTGGAATCTGAGAACAGATATTTCGGATCCCTTTGAAGACTATAGGGCCAAAGGAAATATCCTCCGATAACAAGAGAAAGAAGCTTTCTGAGAAACTTCTTTGTGTTCTGTGAAATCATCTCACAGAGTTACAGCTTTCCCCTCAAGAAGCCTTTCGCTAAGACAGTTCTTGTGGAATTGGCAAAGTGATATTTGGAAGCCCATAGAGGGCTATGGTGAAAAAGGAAATATCCTCAGATGAAATCTGGAAAGAAGCTTTCTGAGAAAAACTGCTTAGTGTTCTGTTAATTCATCTCACAGAGTTACATCTGTATTTCGTGGATCTCTTTGCTAGCCTTATTTCTGTGGAATCTGAGAACAGATATTTCGGATCCCTTTGAAGACTATAGGGCCAAAGGAAATATCCTCCGATAACAAAGAGAAAGAAGCTTTCTGAGAAACTTCTTTGTGTTCTGTGAAATCATCTCACAGAGTTACAGCTTTCCCCTCAAGAAGCCTTTCGCTAAGACAGTTCTTGTGGAATTGGCAAAGTGATATTTGGAAGCCCATAGAGGGCTATGGTGAAAAAGGAAATATCCTCAGATGAAATCTGGAAAGAAGCTTTCTGAGAAACTGCTTAGTGTTTTCTGTTAATTCATCTCACAGGTTTACATCTGTATTTCGTGGATCTCTTTGCTAGCCTTATTTCTGTGGAATCTGAGAACAGATATTTCGGATCCCTTTGAAGACTATAGGGCCAAAGGAAATATCCTCCGATAACAAAGAGAAAGAAGCTTTCTGAGAAACTTCTTTGTGTTCTGTGAAATCATCTCACAGAGTTACAGCTTTCCCCTCAAGAAGCCTTTCGCTAAGACAGTTCTTGTGGAATTGGCAAAGTGATATTTGGAAGCCCATAGAGGGCTATGGTGAAAAAGGAAATATCCTCAGATGAAATCTGGAAAGAAGCTTTCTGAGAAACTGCTTAGTGTTCTGTTAATTCATCTCACAGAGTTACATCTGTATTTCGTGGATCTCTTTGCTAGCCTTATTTCTGTGGAATCTGAGAACAGATATTTCGGATCCCTTTGAACTATAGGGCCAAAGGAAATATCCTCCGATAACAAAGAGAAAAGAGCTTTCTGAGAAACTTCTTTGTGTTCTGTGAAATCATCTCACAGAGTTACAGCTTTCCCCTCAAGAAGCCTTTCGCTAAGACAGTTCTTGTGGAATTGGCAAAGTGATATTTGGAAGCCCATAGAGGGCTATGGTGAAAAAGGAAATATCCTCAGATGAAATCTGGAAAGAAGCTTTCTGAGAAACTGCTTAGTGTTCTGTTAATTCATCTCACAGAGTTACATCTGTATTTCGTGGATCTCTTTGCTAGCCTTATTTCTGTGGAATCTGAGAACAGATATTTCGGATCCCTTTGAAGACTATAGGGCCAAAGGAAATATCCTCCGATAACAAAGAGAAAGAAGCTTTCTGAGAAACTTCTTTGTGTTCTGTGAAATCATCTCACAGAGTTACAGCTTTCCCCTCAAGAAGCCTTTCGCTAAGACAGTTCTTGTGGAATTGGCAAAGTGATATTTGGAAGCCCATAGAGGGCTATGGTGAAAAAGGAAATATCCTCAGATGAAATCTGGAAAGAAGCTTTCTGAGAAACTGCTTAGTGTTCTGTTAATTCATCTCACAGAGTTACATCTGTATTTCGTGGATCTCTTTGCTAGCCTTATTTCTGTGGAATCTGAGAACAGATATTTCGGATCCCTTTGAAGACTATAGGGCCAAAGGAAATATCCTCCGATAACAAAGAGAAAGAAGCTTTCTGAGAAACTTCTTTGTGTTCTGTGAAATCATCTCACAGAGTTACAGCTTTCCCCTCAAGAAGCCTTTCGCTAAGACAGTTCTTGTGGAATTGGCAAAGTGATATTTGGAAGCCCATAGAGGGCTATGGTGAAAAAGGAAATATCCTCAGATGAAATCTGGAAAGAAGCTTTCTGAGAAACTGCTTAGTGTTCTGTTAATTCATCTCACAGAGTTACATCTGTATTTCGTGGATCTCTTTGCTAGCCTTATTTCTGTGGAATCTGAGAACAGATATTTCGGATCCCTTTGAAGACTATAGGGCCAAAGGAAATATCCTCCGATAACAAAGAGAAAGAAGCTTTCTGAGAAACTTCTTTGTGTTCTGTGAAATCATCTCACAGAGTTACAGCTTTCCCCTCAAGAAGCCTTTCGCTAAGACAGTTCTTGTGGAATTGGCAAAGTGATATTTGGAAGCCCATAGAGGGCTATGGTGAAAAAGGAAATATCCTCAGATGAAATCTGGAAAGAAGCTTTCTGAGAAACTGCTTAGTGTTCTGTTAATTCATCTCACAGAGTTACATCTGTATTTCGTGGATCTCTTTGCTAGCCTTATTTCTGTGGAATCTGAGAACAGATATTTCGGATCCCTTTGAAGACTATAGGGCCAAAGGAAATATCCTCCGATAACAAAGAGAAAGAAGCTTTCTGAGAAACTTCTTTGTGTTCTGTGAAATCATCTCACAGAGTTACAGCTTTCCCCTCAAGAAGCCTTTCGCTAAGACAGTTCTTGTGGAATTGGCAAAGTGATATTTGGAAGCCCATAGAGGGCTATGGGTGAAAAAGGAAATATCCTCAGATGAAATCTGGAAAGAAGCTTTCTGAGAAACTGCTTAGTGTTCTGTTAATTCATCTCACAGAGTTACATCTGTATTTCGTGGATCTCTTTGCTAGCCTTATTTCTGTGGAATCTGAGAACAGATATTTCGGATCCCTTTGAAGACTATAGGGCCAAAGGAAATATCCTCCGATAAACAAAGAGAAAGAAGCTTTCTGAGAAACTTCTTTGTGTTCTGTGAAATCATCTCACAGAGTTACAGCTTTCCCCTCAAGAAGCCTTTCGCTAAGACAGTTCTTGTGGAATTGGCAAAGTGATATTTGGAAGCCCATAGAGGGCTATGGTGAAAAAGGAAATATCCTCAGATGAAATCTGGAAAGAAGCTTTCTGAGAAACTGCTTAGTGTTCTGTTAATTCATCTCACAGAGTTACATCTGTATTTCGTGGATCTCTTTGCTAGCCTTATTTCTGTGGAATCTGAGAACAGATATTTCGGATCCCTTTGAAGACTATAGGGCCAAAGGAAATATCCTCCGATAACAAAGAGAAAGAAGCTTTCTGAGAAACTTCTTTGTGTTCTGTGAAATCATCTCACAGAGTTACAGCTTTCCCCCTCAAGAAGCCTTTCGCTAAGACAGTTCTTGTGGAATTGGCAAAGTGATATTTGGAAGCCCATAGAGGGCTATGGTGAAAAAGGAAATATCCTCAGATGAAATCTGGAAAGAAGCTTTCTGAGAAACTGCTTAGTGTTCTGTTAATTCATCTCACAGAGTTACATCTGTATTTCGTGGATCTCTTTGCTAGCCTTATTTCTGTGGAATCTGAGAACAGATATTTCGGATCCCTTTGAAGACTATAGGGCCAAAGGAAATATCCTCCGATAACAAAGAGAAAGAAGCTTTTGAGAAACTT
Organism: Macaca thibetana thibetana; assembly: GCF_024542745.1. NCBI lineage: Eukaryota > Metazoa > Chordata > Mammalia > Primates > Cercopithecidae > Macaca > Macaca thibetana. The sequence goes on along the minus strand of NW_026088905.1, from coordinate 20,700 downwards.
CTTTGTGTTCTGTGAAATCATCTCACAGAGTTACAGCTTTCCCCTCAAGAAGCCTTTCGCTAAGACAGTTCTTGTGGAATTGGCAAAGTGATATTTGGAAGCCCATAGAGGGCTATGGTGAAAAAGGAAATATCCTCAGATGAAATCTGGAAAGAAGCTTTCTGAGAAACTGCTTAGTGTTCTGTTAATTCATCTCACAGAGTTACATCTGTATTTCGTGGATCTCTTTGCTAGCCTTATTTCTGTGGAATCTGAGAACAGATATTTCGGATCCCTTTGAAGACTATAGGGCCAAAGGAAATATCCTCCGATAACAAAGAGAAAGAAGCTTTCTGAGAAACTTCTTTGTGTTCTGTGAAATCATCTCACAGAGTTACAGCTTTCCCCTCAAGAAGCCTTTCGCTAAGACAGTTCTTGTGGAATTGGCAAAGTGATATTTGAAGCCCATAGAGGGCTATGGTGAAAAAGGAAATATCCTCAGATGAAATCTGGAAAGAAGCTTTCTGAGAAACTGCTTAGTGTTCTGTTAATTCATCTCACAGAGTTACATCTGTATTTCGTGGATCTCTTTGCTAGCCTTATTTTCTGTGGAATCTGAGAACAGATATTTCGGATCCCTTTGAAGACTATAGGGCCAAAGGAAATATCCTCCGATAACAAAGAGAAAGAAGCTTTCTGAGAAACTTCTTTGTGTTCTGTGAAATCATCTCACAGAGTTACAGCTTTCCCCTCAAGAAGCCTTTCGCTAAGACAGTTCTTGTGGAATTGGCAAAGTGATATTTGGAAGCCCATAGAGGGCTATGGTGAAAAAGGAAATATCCTCAGATGAAATCTGGAAAGAAGCTTTCTGAGAAACTGCTTAGTGTTCTGTTAATTCATCTCACAGAGTTACATCTGTATTTCGTGGATCTCTTTGCTAGCCTTATTTCTGTGGAATCTGAGAACAGATATTTCGGATCCCTTTGAAGACTATAGGGCCAAAGGAAATATCCTCCGATAACAAAGAGAAAGAAGCTTTCTGAGAAACTTCTTTGTGTTCTGTGAAATCATCTCACAGAGTTACAGCTTTCCCCTCAAGAAGCCTTTCGCTAAGACAGTTCTTGTGGAATTGGCAAAGTGATATTTGGAAGCCCATAGAGGGCTATGGTGAAAAAGGAAATATCCTCAGATGAAATCTGGAAAGAAGCTTTCTGAGAAACTGCTTAGTGTTCTGTTAATTCATCTCACAGAGTTACATCTGTATTTCGTGGATCTCTTTGCTAGCCTTATTTCTGTGGAATCTGAGAACAGATATTTCGGATCCCTTTGAAGACTATAGGGCCAAAGGAAATATCCTCCGATAACAAAGAGAAAGAAGCTTTCTGAGAAACTTCTTTGTGTTCTGTGAAATCATCTCACAGAGTTACAGCTTTCCCCTCAAGAAGCCTTTCGCTAAGACAGTTCTTGTGGAATTGGCAAAGTGATATTTGGAAGCCCATAGAGGGCTATGGTGAAAAAGGAAATATCCTCAGATGAAATCTGGAAAGAAGCTTTCTGAGAAACTGCTTAGTGTTCTGTTAATTCATCTCACAGAGTTACATCTGTATTTCGTGGATCTCTTTGCTAGCCTTATTTCTGTGGAATCTGAGAACAGATATTTCGGATCCCTTTGAAGACTATAGGGCCAAAGGAAATATCCTCCGATAACAAAGAGAAAGAAGCTTTCTGAGAAACTTCTTTGTGTTCTGTGAAATCATCTCACAGAGTTACAGCTTTCCCCTCAAGAAGCCTTTCGCTAAGACAGTTTCTTGTGGAATTGGCAAAGTGATATTTGGAAGCCCATAGAGGGCTATGGTGAAAAAGGAAATATCCTCAGATGAAATCTGGAAAGAAGCTTTCTGAGAAACTGCTTAGTGTTCTGTTAATTCATCTCACAGAGTTACATCTGTATTTCGTGGATCTCTTTGCTAGCCTTATTTCTGTGGAATCTGAGAACAGATATTTCGGATCCCTTTGAAGACTATAGGGCCAAAGGAAATATCCTCCGATAACAAAGAGAAAGAAGCTTTCTGAGAAACTTCTTTGTGTTCTGTGAAATCATCTCACAGAGTTACAGCTTTCCCCTCAAGAAGCCTTTCGCTAAGACAGTTCTTGTGGAATTGGCAAAGTGATATTTGGAAGCCCATAGAGGGCTATGGTGAAAAAGGAAATATCCTCAGATGAAATCTGGAAAGAAGCTTTCTGAGAAACTGCTTAGTGTTCTGTTAATTCATCTCACAGAGTTACATCTGTATTTCGTGGATCTCTTTGCTAGCCTTATTTCTGTGGAATCTGAGAACAGATATTTCGGATCCCTTTGAAGACTATAGGGCCAAAGGAAATATCCTCCGATAACAAAGAGAAAGAAGCTTTCTGAGAAACTTCTTTGTGTTCTGTGAAATCATCTCACAGAGTTACAGCTTTCCCCTCAAGAAGCCTTTCGCTAAGACAGTTCTTGTGGAATTGGCAAAGTGATATTTGGAAGCCCATAGAGGGCTATGGTGAAAAAGGAAATATCCTCAGATGAAATCTGGAAAGAAGCTTTCTGAGAAACTGCTTAGTGTTCTGTTAATTCATCTCACAGAGTTACATCTGTATTTCGTGGATCTCTTTGCTAGCCTTATTTCTGTGGAATCTGAGAACAGATATTTCGGATCCCTTTGAAGACTATAGGGCCAAAGGAAATATCCTCCGATAACAAAGAGAAAGAAGCTTTCTGAGAAACTTCTTTGTGTTCTGTGAAATCATCTCACAGAGTTACAGCTTTCCCCTCAAGAAGCCTTTCGCTAAGACAGTTCTTGTGGAATTGGCAAAGTGATATTTGGAAGCCCATAGAGGGCTATGGTGAAAAAGGAAATATCCTCAGATGAAATCTGGAAAGAAGCTTTCTGAGAAACTGCTTAGTGTTCTGTTAATTCATCTCACAGAGTTACATCTGTATTTCGTGGATCTCTTTGCTAGCCTTATTTCTGTGGAATCTGAGAACAGATATTTCGGATCCCTTTGAAGACTATAGGGCCAAAGGAAATATCCTCCGATAACAAAGAGAAAGAAGCTTTCTGAGAAACTTCTTTGTGTTCTGTGAAATCATCTCACAGAGTTACAGCTTTCCCCTCAAGAAGCCTTTCGCTAAGACAGTTCTTGTGGAATTGGCAAAGTGATATTTGGAAGCCCATAGAGGGCTATGGTGAAAAAGGAAATATCCTCAGATGAAATCTGGAAAGAAGCTTTCTGAGAAACTGCTTAGTGTTCTGTTAATTCATCTCACAGAGTTACATCTGTATTTCGTGGATCTCTTTGCTAGCCTTATTTCTGTGGAATCTGAGAACAGATATTTCGGATCCCTTTGAAGACTATAGGGCCAAAGGAAATATCCTCCGATAACAAAGAGAAAGAAGCTTTCTGAGAAACTTCTTTGTGTTCTGTGAAATCATCTCACAGAGTTACAGCTTTCCCCTCAAGAAGCCTTTCGCTAAGACAGTTCTTGTGGAATTGGCAAAGTGATATTTGGAAGCCCATAGAGGGCTATGGTGAAAAAGGAAATATCCTCAGATGAAATCTGGAAAGAAGCTTTCTGAGAAACTGCTTAGTGTTCTGTTAATTCATCTCACAGAGTTACATCTGTATTTCGTGGATCTCTTTGCTAGCCTTATTTCTGTGGAATCTGAGAACAGATATTTCGGATCCCTTTGAAGACTATAGGGCCAAAGGAAATATCCTCCGATAACAAAGAGAAAGAAGCTTTCTGAGAAACTTCTTTGTGTTCTGTGAAATCATCTCACAGAGTTACAGCTTTCCCCTCAAGAAGCCTTTCGCTAAGACAGTTCTTGTGGAATTGGCAAAGTGATATTTGGAAGCCCATAGAGGGCTATGGTGAAAAAGGAAATATCCTCAGATGAAATCTGGAAAGAAGCTTTCTGAGAAACTGCTTAGTGTTCTGTTAATTCATCTCACAGAGTTACATCTGTATTTCGTGGATCTCTTTGCTAGCCTTATTTCTGTGGAATCTGAGAACAGATATTTCGGATCCCTTTGAAGACTATAGGGCCAAAGGAAATATCCTCCGATAACAAAGAGAAAGAAGCTTTCTGAGAAACTTCTTTGTGTTCTGTGAAATCATCTCACAGAGTTACAGCTTTCCCCTCAAGAAGCCTTTCGCTAAGACAGTTCTTGTGGAATTGGCAAAGTGATATTTGGAAGCCCATAGAGGGCTATGGTGAAAAAGGAAATATCCTCAGATGAAATCTGGAAAGAAGCTTTCTGAGAAACTGCTTAGTGTTCTGTTAATTCATCTCACAGAGTTACATCTGTATTTCGTGGATCTCTTTGCTAGCCTTATTTCTGTGGAATCTGAGAACAGATATTTCGGATCCCTTTGAAGACTATAGGGCCAAAGGAAATATCCTCCGATAACAAAGAGAAAGAAACTTTCTGAGAAACTTCTTTGTGTTCTGTGAAATCATCTCACAGAGTTACAGCTTTCCCCTCAAGAAGCCTTTCGCTAAGACAGTTCTTGTGGAATTGGCAAAGTGATATTTGGAAGCCCATAGAGGGCTATGGTGAAAAAGGAAATATCCTCAGATGAAATCTGGAAAGAAGCTTTCTGAGAAACTGCTTAGTGTTCTGTTAATTCATCTCACAGAGTTACATCTGTATTTCGTGGATCTCTTTGCTAGCCTTATTTCTGTGGAATCTGAGAACAGATATTTCGGATCCCTTTGAAGACTATAGGGCCAAAGGAAATATCCTCCGATAACAAAGAGAAAGAAGCTTTCTGAGAAACTTCTTTGTGTTCTGTGAAATCATCTCACAGAGTTACAGCTTTCCCCTCAAGAAGCCTTTCGCTAAGACAGTTCTTGTGGAATTGGCAAAGTGATATTTGGAAGCCCATAGAGGGCTATGGTGAAAAAGGAAATATCCTCAGATGAAATCTGGAAAGAAGCTTTCTGAGAAACTGCTTAGTGTTCTGTTAATTCATCTCACAGAGTTACATCTGTATTTCGTGGATCTCTTTGCTAGCCTTATTTCTGTGGAATCTGAGAACAGATATTTCGGATCCCTTTGAAGACTATAGGGCCAAAGGAAATATCCTCCGATAACAAAGAGAAAGAAGCTTTCTGAGAAACTTCTTTGTGTTCTGTGAAATCATCTCACAGAGTTACAGCTTTCCCCTCAAGAAGCCTTTCGCTAAGACAGTTCTTGTGGAATTGGCAAAGTGATATTTGGAAGCCCATAGAGGCTATGGTGAAAAAGGAAATATCCTCAGATGAAATCTGGAAAGAAGCTTTCTGAGAAACTGCTTAGTGTTCTGTTAATTCATCTCACAGAGTTACATCTGTATTTCGTGGATCTCTTTGCTAGCCTTATTTCTGTGGAATCTGAGAACAGATATTTCGGATCCCTTTGAAGACTATAGGGCCAAAGGAAATATCCTCCGATAACAAAGAGAAAGAAGCTTTCTGAGAAACTTCTTTGTGTTCTGTGAAATCATCTCACAGAGTTACAGCTTTCCCCTCAAGAAGCCTTTCGCTAAGACAGTTCTTGTGGAATTGGCAAAGTGATATTTGGAAGCCCATAGAGGGCTATGGTGAAAAAGGAAATATCCTCAGATGAAATCTGGAAAGAAGCTTTCTGAGAAACTGCTTAGTGTTCTGTTAATTCATCTCACAGAGTTACATCTGTATTTCGTGGATCTCTTTGCTAGCCTTATTTCTGTGGAATCTGAGAACAGATATTTCGGATCCCTTTGAAGACTATAGGGCCAAAGGAAATATCCTCCGATAACAAAGAGAAAGAAGCTTTCTGAGAAACTTCTTTGTGTTCTGTGAAATCATCTCACAGAGTTACAGCTTTCCCCTCAAGAAGCCTTTCGCTAAGACAGTTCTTGTGGAATTGGCAAAGTGATATTTGGAAGCCCATAGAGGGCTATGGTGAAAAAGGAAATATCCTCAGATGAAATCTGGAAAGAAGCTTTCTGAGAAACTGCTTAGTGTTCTGTTAATTCATCTCACAGAGTTACATCTGTATTTCGTGGATCTCTTTGCTAGCCTTATTTCTGTGGAATCTGAGAACAGATATTTCGGATCCCTTTGAAGACTATAGGGCCAAAGGAAATATCCTCCGATAACAAAGAGAAAGAAGCTTTCTGAGAAACTTCTTTGTGTTCTGTGAAATCATCTCACAGAGTTACAGCTTTCCCCTCAAGAAGCCTTTCGCTAAGACAGTTCTTGTGGAATTGGCAAAGTGATATTTGGAAGCCCATAGAGGGCTATGGTGAAAAAGGAAATATCCTCAGATGAAATCTGGAAAGAAGCTTTCTGAGAAACTGCTTAGTGTTCTGTTAATTCATCTCACAGAGTTACATCTGTATTTCGTGGATCTCTTTGCTAGCCTTATTTCTGTGGAATCTGAGAACAGATATTTCGGATCCCTTTGAAGACTATAGGGCCAAAGGAAATATCCTCCGATAACAAAGAGAAAGAAGCTTTCTGAGAAACTTCTTTGTGTTCTGTGAAATCATCTCACAGAGTTACAGCTTTCCCCTCAAGAAGCCTTTCGCTAAGACAGTTCTTGTGGAATTGGCAAAGTGATATTTGGAAGCCCATAGAGGGCTATGGTGAAAAAGGAAATATCCTCAGATGAAATCTGGAAAGAAGCTTTCTGAGAAACTGCTTAGTGTTCTGTTAATTCATCTCACAGAGTTACATCTGTATTTCGTGGATCTCTTTGCTAGCCTTATTTCTGTGGAATCTGAGAACAGATATTTCGGATCCCTTTGAAGACTATAGGGCCAAAGGAAATATCCTCCGATAACAAAGAGAAAGAAGCTTTCTGAGAAACTTCTTTGTGTTCTGTGAAATCATCTCACAGAGTTACAGCTTTCCCCTCAAGAAGCCTTTCGCTAAGACAGTTCTTGTGGAATTGGCAAAGTGATATTTGGAAGCCCATAGAGGGCTATGGTGAAAAAGGAAATATCCTCAGATGAAATCTGGAAAGAAGCTTTCTGAGAAACTGCTTAGTGTTCTGTTAATTCATCTCACAGAGTTACATCTGTATTTCGTGGATCTCTTTGCTAGCCTTATTTCTGTGGAATCTGAGAACAGATATTTCGGATCCCTTTGAAGACTATAGGGCCAAAGGAAATATCCTCCGATAACAAAGAGAAAGAAGCTTTCTGAGAAACTTCTTTGTGTTCTGTGAAATCATCTCACAGAGTTACAGCTTTCCCCTCAAGAAGCCTTTCGCTAAGACAGTTCTTGTGGAATTGGCAAAGTGATATTTGGAAGCCCATAGAGGGCTATGGTGAAAAAGGAAATATCCTCAGATGAAATCTGGAAAGAAGCTTTCTGAGAAACTGCTTAGTGTTCTGTTAATTCATCTCACAGAGTTACATCTGTATTTCGTGGATCTCTTTGCTAGCCTTATTTCTGTGGAATCTGAGAACAGATATTTCGGATCCCTTTGAAGACTATAGGGCCAAAGGAAATATCCTCCGATAACAAAGAGAAAGAAGCTTTCTGAGAAACTTCTTTGTGTTCTGTGAAATCATCTCACAGAGTTACAGCTTTCCCCTCAAGAAGCCTTTCGCTAAGACAGTTCTTGTGGAATTGGCAAAGTGATATTTGGAAGCCCATAGAGGGCTATGGTGAAAAAGGAAATATCCTCAGATGAAATCTGGAAAGAAGCTTTCTGAGAAACTGCTTAGTGTTCTGTTAATTCATCTCACAGAGTTACATCTGTATTTCGTGGATCTCTTTGCTAGCCTTATTTCTGTGGAATCTGAGAACAGATATTTCGGATCCCTTTGAAGACTATAGGGCCAAAGGAAATATCCTCCGATAACAAAGAGAAAGAAGCTTTCTGAGAAACTTCTTTGTGTTCTGTGAAATCATCTCACAGAGTTACAGCTTTCCCCTCAAGAAGCCTTTCGCTAAGACAGTTCTTGTGGAATTGGCAAAGTGATATTTGGAAGCCCATAGAGGGCTATGGTGAAAAAGGAAATATCCTCAGATGAAATCTGGAAAGAAGCTTTCTGAGAAACTGCTTAGTGTTCTGTTAATTCATCTCACAGAGTTACATCTGTATTTCGTGGATCTCTTTGCTAGCCTTATTTCTGTGGAATCTGAGAACAGATATTTCGGATCCCTTTGAAGACTATAGGGCCAAAGGAAATATCCTCCGATAACAAAGAGAAAAGAAGCTTTCTGAGAAACTTCTTTGTGTTCTGTGAAATCATCTCACAGAGTTACAGCTTTCCCCTCAAGAAGCCTTTCGCTAAGACAGTTCTTGTGGAATTGGCAAAGTGATATTTGGAAGCCCATAGAGGGCTATGGTGAAAAAGGAAATATCCTCAGATGAAATCTGGAAAGAAGCTTTCTGAGAAACTGCTTAGTGTTCTGTTAATTCATCTCACAGAGTTACATCTGTATTTCGTGGATCTCTTTGCTAGCCTTATTTCTGTGGAATCTGAGAACAGATATTTCGGATCCCTTTGAAGACTATAGGGCCAAAGGAAATATCCTCCGATAACAAAGAGAAAGAAGCTTTCTGAGAAACTTCTTTGTGTTCTGTGAAATCATCTCACAGAGTTACAGCTTTCCCCTCAAGAAGCCTTTCGCTAAGACAGTTCTTGTGGAATTGGCAAAGTGATATTTGGAAGCCCATAGAGGGCTATGGTGAAAAAGGAAATATCCTCAGATGAAATCTGGAAAGAAGCTTTCTGAGAAACTGCTTAGTGTTCTGTTAATTCATCTCACAGAGTTACATCTGTATTTCGTGGATCTCTTTGCTAGCCTTATTTCTGTGGAATCTGAGAACAGATATTTCGGATCCCTTTGAAGACTATAGGGCCAAAGGAAATATCCTCCGATAACAAAGAGAAAGAAGCTTTCTGAGAAACTTCTTTGTGTTCTGTGAAATCATCTCACAGAGTTACAGCTTTCCCCTCAAGAAGCCTTTCGCTAAGACAGTTCTTGTGGAATTGGCAAAGTGATATTTGGAAGCCCATAGAGGGCTATGGTGAAAAAGGAAATATCCTCAGATGAAATCTGGAAAGAAGCTTTCTGAGAAACTGCTTAGTGTTCTGTTAATTCATCTCACAGAGTTACATCTGTATTTCGTGGATCTCTTTGCTAGCCTTATTTCTGTGGAATCTGAGAACAGATATTTCGGATCCCTTTGAAGACTATAGGGCCAAAGGAAATATCCTCCGATAACAAAGAGAAAGAAGCTTTCTGAGAAACTTCTTTGTGTTCTGTGAAATCATCTCACAGAGTTACAGCTTTCCCCTCAAGAAGCCTTTCGCTAAGACAGTTCTTGTGGAATTGGCAAAGTGATATTTGGAAGCCCATAGAGGGCTATGGTGAAAAAGGAAATATCCTCAGATGAAATCTGGAAAGAAGCTTTCTGAGAAACTGCTTAGTGTTCTGTTAATTCATCTCACAGAGTTACATCTGTATTTCGTGGATCTCTTTGCTAGCCTTATTTCTGTGGAATCTGAGAACAGATATTTCGGATCCCTTTGAAGACTATAGGCCAAAGGAAATATCCTCCGATAACAAAGAGAAAGAAGCTTTCTGAGAAACTTCTTTGTGTTCTGTGAAATCATCTCACAGAGTTACAGCTTTCCCCTCAAGAAGCCTTTCGCTAAGACAGTTCTTGTGGAATTGGCAAAGTGATATTTGGAAGCCCATAGAGGGCTATGGTGAAAAAGGAAATATCCTCAGATGAAATCTGGAAAGAAGCTTTCTGAGAAACTGCTTAGTGTTCTGTTAATTCATCTCACAGAGTTACATCTGTATTTCGTGGATCTCTTTGCTAGCCTTATTTCTGTGGAATCTGAGAACAGATATTTCGGATCCCTTTGAAGACTATAGGGCCAAAGGAAATATCCTCCGATAACAAAGAGAAAGAAGCTTTCTGAGAAACTTCTTTGTGTTCTGTGAAATCATCTCACAGAGTTACAGCTTTCCCCTCAAGAAGCCTTTCGCTAAGACAGTTCTGTGGAATTGGCAAAGTGATATTTGGAAGCCCATAGAGGGCTATGGTGAAAAAGGAAATATCCTCAGATGAAATCTGGAAAGAAGCTTTCTGAGAAACTGCTTAGTGTTCTGTTAATTCATCTCACAGAGTTACATCTGTATTTCGTGGATCTCTTTGCTAGCCTTATTTCTGTGGAATCTGAGAACAGATATTTCGGATCCCTTTGAAGACTATAGGGCCAAAGGAAATATCCTCCGATAACAAAGAGAAAGAAGCTTTCTGAGAAACTTCTTTGTGTTCTGTGAAATCATCTCACAGAGTTACAGCTTTCCCCTCAAGAAGCCTTTCGCTAAGACAGTTCTTGTGGAATTGGCAAAGTGATATTTGGAAGCCCATAGAGGGCTATGGTGAAAAAGGAAATATCCTCAGATGAAATCTGGAAAGAAGCTTTCTGAGAAACTGCTTAGTGTTCTGTTAATTCATCTCACAGAGTTACATCTGTATTTCGTGGATCTCTTTGCTAGCCTTATTTCTGTGGAATCTGAGAACAGATATTTCGGATCCCTTTGAAGACTATAGGGCCAAAGGAAATATCCTCCGATAACAAAGAGAAAGAAGCTTTCTGAGAAACTTCTTTGTGTTCTGTGAAATCATCTCACAGAGTTACAGCTTTCCCCTCAAGAAGCCTTTCGCTAAGACAGTTCTTGTGGAATTGGCAAAGTGATATTTGGAAGCCCATAGAGGGCTATGGTGAAAAAGGAAATATCCTCAGATGAAATCTGGAAAGAAGCTTTCTGAGAAACTGCTTAGTGTTCTGTTAATTCATCTCACAGAGTTACATCTGTATTTCGTGGATCTCTTTGCTAGCCTTATTTCTGTGGAATCTGAGAACAGATATTTCGGATCCCTTTGAAGACTATAGGGCCAAAGGAAATATCCTCCGATAACAAAGAGAAAGAAGCTTTCTGAGAAACTTCTTTGTGTTCTGTGAAATCATCTCACAGAGTTACAGCTTTCCCCTCAAGAAGCCTTTCGCTAAGACAGTTCTTGTGGAATTGGCAAAGTGATATTTGGAAGCCCATAGAGGGCTATGGTGAAAAAGGAAATATCCTCAGATGAAATCTGGAAAGAAGCTTTCTGAGAAACTGCTTAGTGTTCTGTTAATTCATCTCACAGAGTTACATCTGTATTTCGTGGATCTCTTTGCTAGCCTTATTTCTGTGGAATCTGAGAACAGATATTTCGGATCCCTTTGAAGACTATAGGGCCAAAGGAAATATCCTCCGATAACAAAGAGAAAGAAGCTTTCTGAGAAACTTCTTTGTGTTCTGTGAAATCATCTCACAGAGTTACAGCTTTCCCCTCAAGAAGCCTTTCGCTAAGACAGTTCTTGTGGAATTGGCAAAGTGATATTTGGAAGCCCATAGAGGGCTATGGTGAAAAAGGAAATATCCTCAGATGAAATCTGGAAAGAAGCTTTCTGAGAAACTGCTTAGTGTTCTGTTAATTATCTCACAGAGTTACATCTGTATTTCGTGGATCTCTTTGCTAGCCTTATTTCTGTGGAATCTGAGAACAGATATTTCGGATCCCTTTGAAGACTATAGGGCCAAAGGAAATATCCTCCGATAACAAAGAGAAAGAAGCTTTCTGAGAAACTTCTTTGTGTTCTGTGAAATCATCTCACAGAGTTACAGCTTTCCCCTCAAGAAGCCTTTCGCTAAGACAGTTCTTGTGGAATTGGCAAAGTGATATTTGGAAGCCCATAGAGGGCTATGGTGAAAAAGGAAATATCCTCAGATGAAATCTGGAAAGAAGCTTTCTGAGAAACTGCTTAGTGTTCTGTTAATTCATCTCACAGAGTTACATCTGTATTTCGTGGATCTCTTTGCTAGCCTTATTTCTGTGGAATCTGAGAACAGATATTTCGGATCCCTTTGAAGACTATAGGGCCAAAGGAAATATCCTCCGATAACAAAGAGAAAGAAGCTTTCTGAGAAACTTCTTTGTGTTCTGTGAAATCATCTCACAGAGTTACAGCTTTCCCCTCAAGAAGCCTTTCGCTAAGACAGTTCTTGTGGAATTGGCAAAGTGATATTTGGAAGCCCATAGAGGGCTATGGTGAAAAAGGAAATATCCTCAGATGAAATCTGGAAAGAAGCTTTCTGAGAAAAACTGCTTAGTGTTCTGTTAATTCATCTCACAGAGTTACATCTGTATTTCGTGGATCTCTTTGCTAGCCTTATTTCTGTGGAATCTGAGAACAGATATTTCGGATCCCTTTGAAGACTATAGGGCCAAAGGAAATATCCTCCGATAACAAAGAGAAAGAAGCTTTCTGAGAAACTTCTTTGTGTTCTGTGAAATCATCTCACAGAGTTACAGCTTTCCCCTCAAGAAGCCTTTCGCTAAGACAGTTCTTGTGGAATTGGCAAAGTGATATTTGGAAGCCCATAGAGGGCTATGGTGAAAAAGGAAATATCCTCAGATGAAATCTGGAAAGAAAGCTTTCTGAGAAACTGCTTAGTGTTCTGTTAATTCATCTCACAGAGTTACATCTGTATTTCGTGGATCTCTTTGCTAGCCTTATTTCTGTGGAATCTGAGAACAGATATTTCGGATCCCTTTGAAGACTATAGGGCCAAAGGAAATATCCTCCGATAACAAAGAGAAAGAAGCTTTCTGAGAAACTTCTTTGTGTTCTGTGAAATCATCTCACAGAGTTACAGCTTTCCCCTCAAGAAGCCTTTCGCTAAGACAGTTCTTGTGGAATTGGCAAAGTGATATTTGGAAGCCCATAGAGGGCTATGGTGAAAAAAAGAAATATCCTCAGATGAAATCTGGAAAGAAGCTTTCTGAGAAACTGCTTAGTGTTCTGTTAATTCATCTCACAGAGTTACATCTGTATTTCGTGGATCTCTTTGCTAGCCTTATTTCTGTGGAATCTGAGAACAGATATTTCGGATCCCTTTGAAGACTATAGGGCCAAAGGAAATATCCTCCTATAACAAAGAGAAAGAAGCTTTCTGAGAAACTTCTTTGTGTTCTGTGAAATCATCTCACAGAGTTACAGCTTTCCCCTCAAGAAGCCTTTCGCTAAGACAGTTCTTGTGGAATTGGCAAAGTGATATTTGGAAGCCCATAGAGGGCTATGGTGAAAAAGGAAATATCCTCAGATGAAATCTGGAAAGAAGCTTTCTGAGAAACTGCTTAGTGTTCTGTTAATTCATCTCACAGAGTTACATCTGTATTTCGTGGATCTCTTTGCTAGCCTTATTTCTGTGGAATCTGAGAACAGATATTTCGGATCCCTTTGAAGACTATAGGGCCAAAGGAAATATCCTCCGATAACAAAGAGAAAGAAGCTTTCTGAGAAACTTCTTTGTGTTCTGTGAAATCATCTCACAGAGTTACAGCTTTCCCCTCAAGAAGCCTTTCGCTAAGACAGTTCTTGTGGAATTGGCAAAGTGATATTTGGAAGCCCATAGAGGGCTATATGGTGAAAAAGGAAATATCCTCAGATGAAATCTGGAAAGAAGCTTTCTGAGAAACTGCTTAGTGTTCTGTTAATTCATCTCACAGAGTTACATCTGTATTTCGTGGATCTCTTTGCTAGCCTTATTTCTGTGGAATCTGAGAACAGATATTTCGGATCCCTTTGAAGACTATAGGGCCAAAGGAAATATCCTCCGATAACAAAGAGAAAGAAGCTTTCTGAGAAACTTCTTTGTGTTCTGTGAAATCATCTCACAGAGTTACAGCTTTCCCCTCAAGAAGCCTTTCGCTAAGACAGTTCTTGTGGAATTGGCAAAGTGATATTTGGAAGCCCATAGAGGGCTATGGTGAAAAAGGAAATATCCTCAGATGAAATCTGGAAAGAAGCTTTCTGAGAAACTGCTTAGTGTTCTGTTAATTCATCTCACAGAGTTACATCTGTATTTCGTGGATCTCTTTGCTAGCCTTATTTCTGTGGAATCTGAGAACAGATATTTCGGATCTTTGAAGACTATAGGGCCAAAGGAAATATCCTCCGATAACAAAGAGAAAGAAGCTTTCTGAGAAACTTCTTTGTGTTCTGTGAAATCATCTCACAGAGTTACAGCTTTCCCCTCAAGAAGCCTTTCGCTAAGACAGTTCTTGTGGAATTGGCAAAGTGATATTTGGAAGCCCATAGAGGGCTATGGTGAAAAAGGAAATATCCTCAGATGAAATCTGGAAAGAAGCTTTCTGAGAAACTGCTTAGTGTTCTGTTAATTCATCTCACAGAGTTACATCTGTATTTCGTGGATCTCTTTGCTAGCCTTATTTCTGTGGAATCTGAGAACAGATATTTCGGATCCCTTTGAAGACTATAGGGCCAAAGGAAATATCCTCCGATAACAAAGAGAAAGAAGCTTTCTGAGAAACTTCTTTGTGTTCTGTGAAATCATCTCACAGAGTTACAGCTTTCCCCTCAAGAAGCCTTTCGCTAAGACAGTTCTTGTGGAATTGGCAAGTGATATTTGGAAGCCCATAGAGGGCTATGGTGAAAAAGGAAATATCCTCAGATGAAATCTGGAAAGAAGCTTTCTGAGAAACTGCTTAGTGTTCTGTTAATTCATCTCACAGAGTTACATCTGTATTTCGTGGATCTCTTTGCTAGCCTTATTTCTGTGGAATCTGAGAACAGATATTTCGGATCCCTTTGAAGACTATAGGGCCAAAGGAAATATCCTCCGATAACAAAGAGAAAGAAGCTTTCTGAGAAACTTCTTTGTGTTCTGTGAAATCATCTCACAGAGTTACAGCTTTCCCCTCAAGAAGCCTTTCGCTAAGACAGTTCTTGTGGAATTGGCAAAGTGATATTTGGAAGCCCATAGAGGGCTATGGTGAAAAAGGAAATATCCTCAGATGAAATCTGGAAAGAAGCTTTCTGAGAAACTGCTTAGTGTTCTGTTAATTCATCTCACAGAGTTACATCTGTATTTCGTGGATCTCTTTGCTAGCCTTTTCTGTGGAATCTGAGAACAGATATTTCGGATCCCTTTGAAGACTATAGGGCCAAAGGAAATATCCTCCGATAACAAAGAGAAAGAAGCTTTCTGAGAAACTTCTTTGTGTTCTGTGAAATCATCTCACAGAGTTACAGCTTTCCCCTCAAGAAGCCTTTCGCTAAGACAGTTCTTGTGGAATTGGCAAAGTGATATTTGGAAGCCCATAGAGGGCTATGGTGAAAAAGGAAATATCCTCAGATGAAATCTGGAAAGAAGCTTTCTGAGAAACTGCTTAGTGTTCTGTTAATTCATCTCACAGAGTTACATCTGTATTTCGTGGATCTCTTTGCTAGCCTTATTTCTGTGGAATCTGAGAACAGATATTTCGGATCCCTTTGAAGACTATAGGGCCAAAGGAAATATCCTCCGATAACAAAGAGAAAGAAGCTTTCTGAGAAACTTCTTTGTGTTCTGTGAAATCATCTCACACAGTTACAGCTTTCCCCTCAAGAAGCCTTTCGCTAAGACAGTTCTTGTGGAATTGGCAAAGTGATATTTGGAAGCCCATAGAGGGCTATGGTGAAAAAGGAAATATCCTCAGATGAAATCTGGAAAGAAGCTTTCTGAGAAACTGCTTAGTGTTCTGTTAATTCATCTCACAGAGTTACATCTGTATTTCGTGGATCTCTTTGCTAGCCTTATTTCTGTGGAATCTGAGAACAGATATTTCGGATCCCTTTGAAGACTATAGGGCCAAAGGAAATATCCTCCGATAACAAAGAGAAAGAAGCTTTCTGAGAAACTTCTTTGTGTTCTGTGAAATCATCTCACAGAGTTACAGCTTTCCCCTCAAGAAGCCTTTCGCTAAGACAGTTCTTGTGGAATTGGCAAAGTGATATTTGGAAGCCCATAGAGGGCTATGGTGAAAAAGGAAATATCCTCAGATGAAATCTGGAAAGAAGCTTTCTGAGAAACTGCTTTAGTGTTCTGTTAATTCATCTCACAGAGTTACATCTGTATTTCGTGGATCTCTTTGCTAGCCTTATTTCTGTGGAATCTGAGAACAGATATTTCGGATCCCTTTGAAGACTATAGGGCCAAAGGAAATATCCTCCGATAACAAAGAGAAAGAAGCTTTCTGAGAAACTTCTTTGTGTTCTGTGAAATCATCTCACAGAGTTACAGCTTTCCCCTCAAGAAGCCTTTCGCTAAGACAGTTCTTGTGGAATTGGCAAAGTGATATTTGGAAGCCCATAGAGGGCTATGGTGAAAAAGGAAATATCCTCAGATGAAATCTGGAAAGAAGCTTTCTGAGAAACTGCTTAGTGTTCTGTTAATTCATCTCACAGAGTTACATCTGTATTTCGTGGATCTCTTTGCTAGCCTTATTTCTGTGGAATCTGAGAACAGATATTTCGGATCCCTTTGAAGACTATAGGGCCAAAGGAAATATCCTCCGATAACAAAGAGAAAGAAGCTTTCTGAGAAACTTCTTTGTGTTCTGTGAAATCATCTCACAGAGTTACAGCTTTCCCCTCAAGAAGCCTTTCGCTAAGACAGTTCTTGTGGAATTGGCAAAGTGATATTTGGAAGCCCATAGAGGGCTATGGTGAAAAAGGAAATATCCTCAGATGAAATCTGGAAAGAAGCTTTCTGAGAAACTGCTTAGTGTTCTGTTAATTCATCTCACAGAGTTACATCTGTATTTCGTGGATCTCTTTGCTAGCCTTATTTCTGTGGAATCTGAGAACAGATATTTCGGATCCCTTTGAAGACTATAGGGCCAAAGGAAATATCCTCCGATAACAAAGAGAAAGAAGCTTTCTGAGAAACTTCTTTGTGTTCTGTGAAATCATCTCACAGAGTTACAGCTTTCCCCTCAAGAAGCCTTTCGCTAAGACAGTTCTTGTGGAATTGGCAAAGTGATATTTGGAAGCCCATAGAGGGCTATGGTGAAAAAGGAAATATCCTCAGATGAACTGGAAAGAAGCTTTCTGAGAAACTGCTTAGTGTTCTGTTAATTCATCTCACAGAGTTACATCTGTATTTCGTGGATCTCTTTGCTAGCCTTATTTCTGTGGAATCTGAGAACAGATATTTCGGATCCCTTTGAAGACTATAGGGCCAAAGGAAATATCCTCCGATAACAAAGAGAAAGAAGCTTTCTGAGAAACTTCTTTGTGTTCTGTGAAATCATCTCACAGAGTTACAGCTTTCCCCTCAAGAAGCCTTTCGCTAAGACAGTTCTTGTGGAATTGGCAAAGTGATATTTGGAAGCCCATAGAGGGCTATGGTGAAAAAGGAAATATCCTCAGATGAAATCTGGAAAGAAGCTTTCTGAGAAACTGCTTAGTGTTCTGTTAATTCATCTCACAGAGTTACATCTGTATTTCGTGGATCTCTTTGCTAGCCTTATTTCTGTGGAATCTGAGAACAGATATTTCGGATCCCTTTGAAGACTATAGGGCCAAAGGAAATATCCTCCGATAACAAAGAGAAAGAAGCTTTCTGAGAAACTTCTTTGTGTTCTGTGAAATCATCTCACAGAGTTACAGCTTTCCCCTCAAGAAGCCTTTCGCTAAGACAGTTCTTGTGGAATTGGCAAAGTGATATTTGGAAGCCCATAGAGGGCTATGGTGAAAAAGGAAATATCCTCAGATGAAATCTGGAAAGAAGCTTTCTGAGAAAAACTGCTTAGTGTTCTGTTAATTCATCTCACAGAGTTACATCTGTATTTCGTGGATCTCTTTGCTAGCCTTATTTCTGTGGAATCTGAGAACAGATATTTCGGATCCCTTTGAAGACTATAGGGCCAAAGGAAATATCCTCCGATAACAAAGAGAAAGAAGCTTTCTGAGAAACTTCTTTGTGTTCTGTGAAATCATCTCACAGAGTTACAGCTTTCCCCTCAAGAAGCCTTTCGCTAAGACAGTTCTTGTGGAATTGGCAAAGTGATATTTGGAAGCCCATAGAGAGCTATGGTGAAAAAGGAAATATCCTCAGATGAAATCTGGAAAGAAGCTTTCTGAGAAACTGCTTAGTGTTCTGTTAATTCATCTCACAGAGTTACATCTGTATTTCGTGGATCTCTTTGCTAGCCTTATTTCTGTGGAATCTGAGAACAGATATTTCGGATCCCTTTGAAGACTATAGGGCCAAAGGAAATATCCTCCGATAACAAAGAGAAAGAAGCTTTCTGAGAAACTTCTTTGTGTTCTGTGAAATCATCTCACAGAGTTACAGCTTTCCCCTCAAGAAGCCTTTCGCTAAGACAGTTCTTGTGGAATTGGCAAAGTGATATTTGGAAGCCCATAGAGGGCTATGGTGAAAAAGGAAATATCCTCAGATGAAATCTGGAAAGAAGCTTTCTGAGAAACTGCTTAGTGTTCTGTTAATTCATCTCACAGAGTTACATCTGTATTTCGTGGATCTCTTTGCTAGCCTTATTTCTGTGGAATCTGAGAACAGAGATATTTCGGATCCCTTTGAAGACTATAGGGCCAAAGGAAATATCCTCCGATAACAAAGAGAAAGAAGCTTTCTGAGAAACTTCTTTGTGTTCTGTGAAATCATCTCACAGAGTTACAGCTTTCCCCTCAAGAAGCCTTTCGCTAAGACAGTTCTTGTGGAATTGGCAAAGTGATATTTGGAAGCCCATAGAGGGCTATGGTGAAAAAGGAAATATCCTCAGATGAAATCTGGAAAGAAGCTTTCTGAGAAACTGCTTAGTGTTCTGTTAATTCATCTCACAGAGTTACATCTGTATTTCGTGGATCTCTTTGCTAGCCTTATTTCTGTGGAATCTGAGAACAGATATTTCGGATCCCTTTGAAGACTATAGGGCCAAAGGAAATATCCTCCGATAACAAAGAGAAAGAAGCTTTCTGAGAAACTTCTTTGTGTTCTGTGAAATCATCTCACAGAGTTACAGCTTTCCCCTCAAGAAGCCTTTCGCTAAGACAGTTCTTGTGGAGTGCAAAGATATTTGGAAAGCCATAGAGGGCTATGTGAAAAAGGAAATATCCTCAGATGAATCTGGAAAGAAGCTTTTGAGAAACAAAGTGATATTTGGAAGCCCATAGAGGGCTATGGTGAAAAAGGAAATATCCTCAGATGAAATCTGGAAAGAAGCTTTCTGAGAAACTGCTTAGTGTTCTGTTTAATTCATCTCACAGAGTTACATCTGTATTTCGTGGATCTCTTTGCTAGCCTTATTTCTGTGGAATCTGAGAACAAATATTTCGATCCCTTTGAAGACTATAGGGCCAAAGGAAATATCCTCCGATAACAAAGAGAAAGAAGCTTTCTGAGAAACTTCTTTGTGTTCTGTGAAATCATCTCACAGAGTTACAGCTTTCCCCTCAAGAAGCCTTTCGCTAAGACAGTTCTTGTGGAATTGGCAAAGTGATATTTGGAAGCCCATAGAGGGCTATGGTGAAAAAGGAAATATCCTCAGATGAAATCTGGAAAGAAGCTTTCTGAGAAACTGCTTAGTGTTCTGTTAATTCATCTCACAGAGTTACATCTGTATTTCGTGGATCTCTTTGCTAGCCTTATTTGTGGAATCTGAGAACAGATATTTCGGATCCCTTTGAAGACTACTATAGGGCCAAAGGAAATATCCTCCGATAACAAAGAGAAAGAAGCTTTCTGAGAAACTTCTTTGTGTTCTGTGAAATCATCTCACAGAGTTACAGCTTTCCCCTCAAGAAGCCTTTCGCTAAGACAGTTCTTGTGGAATTGGCAAAGTGATATTTGGAAGCCCATAGAGGGCTATGGTGAAAAAGGAAATATCCTCAGATGAAATCTGGAAAGAAGCTTTCTGAGAAACTGCTTAGTGTTCTGTTAATTCATCTCACAGAGTTACAGAGAAGTTACATCTGTATTTCGTGGATCTCTTTGCTAGCCTTATTTCTGTGGAATCTGAGAACAGATATTTCGGATCCCTTTGAAGACTATAGGGCCAAAGGAAATATCCTCCGATAACAAAGAGAAAGAAGCTTTCTGAGAAACTTCTTTGTGTTCTGTGAAATCATCTCACAGAGTTACAGCTTTCCCCTCAAGAAGCCTTTCGCTAAGACAGTTCTTGTGGAATTGGCAAAGTGATATTTGGAAGCCCATAGAGGGCTATGGTGAAAAAGGAAATATCCTCAGATGAAATCTGGAAAGAAGCTTTCTGAGAAACTGCTTAGTGTTCTGTTAATTCATCTCACAGAGTTACATCTGTATTTCGTGGATCTCTTTGCTAGCCTTATTTCTGTGGAATCTGAGAACAGATATTTCGGATCCCTTTGAAGACTATAGGGCCAAAGGAAATATCCTCCGATAACAAAGAGAAAGAAGCTTTCTGAGAAACTTCTTTGTGTTCTGTGAAATCATCTCACAGAGTTACAGCTTTCCCCTCAAGAAGCCTTTCGCTAAGACAGTTCTTGTGGAATTGGCAAAGTGATATTTGGAAGCCCATAGAGGGCTATGGTGAAAAAGGAAATATCCTCAGATGAAATCTGGAAAGAAGCTTTCTGAGAAACTGCTTAGTGTTCTGTTAATTCATCTCACAGAGTTACATCTGTATTTCGTGGATCTCTTTGCTAGCCTTATTTCTGTGGAATCTGAGAACAGATATTTCGGATCCCTTTGAAGACTATAGGGCCAAAGGAAATATCCTCCGATAACAAAGAGAAAAGAAGCTTTCTGAGAAACTTCTTTGTGTTCTGTGAAATCATCTCAC
>NW_026088904.1:0-25000 GCF_024542745.1 Macaca thibetana thibetana | reverse complement strand
TTCTGATGTGTGAATTTGTCACACACAGATTCACATTTCCCTTCTTGTAGCAGTTTACTAACACTGTTCTCATGGAATCTGCAAAGTGACATTTGAAGCGCATTGAAGCCTAAGGTGAAAAATAAAATACCCACACAGAAAAACTGGAAAGAAGCGTTCTGAGAAATTGCATTGTGATGTGTGAATGCATCTCACAGAGATACACGTTCCTCTTCATTGATCATTTTGCTAACACAGTTTTCTTGGAATCTGCAATCGGATATTTCTTAGCGCAATGAAACTTAGGGTGACAAAGGAAATATCCTCAGAGAAAAACTAGAAAGAAGCTTTCTGAGAAACTGCTTTGTGATGTGAGAATTTAACTCACTGAGTTACTCCTGCATTTCGAGGAGCTGTTTATTAGCCTTTTTTTTTTGGAATCTGAGAGTTGATATTACGGATCACTTTGAGTAATACAAGAAGAAAGAGAATATCCTCAGAGTGATATTCAGGAGCTCATTGAGGCCTATGGTGAAAAAGGAAATACCCACAGATAAAAACTGGGAAGAAGCGTTCTGAGAAACTGCTTTGTAATGTAGGAATTCAACTCACTGAATTACCCCGGTATTTCGAGGAGCCGTTTGTTAGCTGCTTTTTGTTTTTGGAATCTGAGATCTGATATTTCGGATCACATTGAAGAATATAGGGACAAAGAAAATGTCCTAAGATAAAAACGTGAAAGAAACTTTCTGAGAAACTTCTTTGTGATATATGAATTCATCTCCCAGAGTTACAACTTAGTCTTCATGGGGGAGTTTGCTAACATTGTTCTTGTGGAATGTGCAATGTGATATTTGGGAGCGCTTTGAGGCCTACGATGAAAAAGAAAATATCCTCAGATAACAATTGGAAAGAAGCGTTCTGAGAAATTGCATTGTGATATGTGAAGGCAACTCACAGAGATACACGTTCCTCTTCATTGATCAGTTGGCTAACACAGTTTTCTTGAAATTTGCAATCAAATACTTCTTAGTGCAAAGAAACTTAGGGTGACAAATGAAATATCCTCAGAGAAAAACTAGAAAGAAGCTTTCTGAGAAACTAGTTTGTGATTTATGAATTCAACTCACTGAGTTACCCCTGTATTTCGTGGAGCAATTTGCTAGCCCTTTTTCTTTGGAATCTGAGACCTGATGTTTCGGAACGCTTTGAAGAATATAAGGACAAAAAAAAAAAACCTCAGATAATAACTAGAAAGAAGCTTTCAGAGAACTTGCTTTCTGATGTGTGAATTGATCAAACAGGGATTCACCTTTCCCTTCTTGTAGCTGTTTGCTAACACTGTTCTCCTGGAATCTGTAAAGTGATATTTGAGAGCCCTTTGAGGCCTATGGTGAAAAAGGAAGTACCTCAAATAATAACTAGAAAGAAACTTTCTAAGAACTTGCTTTCTGAATTCATCACACAGAGATTCACCTTTCCCTTCTTGTAGCAGTTAGCTACCACTGTTCTCCTGGAATCTGCAAAGTGATATTTGGGGGCACATTGAGGCCGATGGTGAAAAAGGAAATATACACAAATAAAAACAGGAAAGAAGCGTTCTGAGAAATTGCATTGTGATGTGTGAATGCAAGTCACAGAGATTCACGTTCCTCTTCATTGATCAGCTTGCTAACACGTTTTTCTTGAAATGTGCAATCGGATACTTCTTAGCGCAATGAAACTTAGGGTGACAAAGGAAATATATTCAGAGAAAATGTAGAAAAACTAGAAAGAAACTTTCTGAGAAACTACTTTGTGATGTGTGAATTCAACTCACTCAGTTACACCTGTATATCCTGGAGCCGTTTGTTATCCGTTTTTTTTGTTTTTGTTTTTGTTTTTTTTGAAATCTGACACCTGATAATTCGGATGGCTTTGAAGAGTATGAGGATAAAAGAAATATCCTCAGATAAAAACGTGAAAGAAGCTTTCTGAGAAACTTCTTTGTGATATATGTATTCATCTCCCAGAGTTACAACTTAGTCTTCATGAGGCACTTTGCTAACACTCTTCTTGTGGAATCTGCAAATTGATGTTTTGGAATGCTTTGAGGCCTACAGTGAAGAAGGAAGTATCCTCAGACAATAACGAGAAAGAAGCTTTCTGAGAACTTGCTTTGTGATGTGTGAATTCATCACACAGAGATTCAACTTTCCCTTCTTGTAGCAGTTTCCTACCACTGTTCTCGTGGAATAGACATAGTGATATTAGGGCCGCGTTGAGGACTATGGTGAAAAAGGAAATATCCACGGATAAAAACTGGAAAGAAGCGTTCTGAGAAATTGCATTGTAATGTGTGAATGCAACTCACAGAAATACACGTTCCTCTTCATTGATCAGTTTGCTAACAAAGTTTTCTTGAAATCTGCAATCGAATACTTTTTAGCGCAATCAATCTTAGGGTGACAAAGGAAATATCTTCAGAGAAAACAAGAAAGAAGCTTTCTGAGAAACTGCTTTGTGATGTGTGAATTCAACTCACTGAGTTACCCCTGTATTTCATTGAGCCGTTTATTGGCCTTTTTTTTTTTTTTTGGAATCTGAGGTCTGATATTTCAGATGGGTTTGAAGAATATAAGGACAAAGGAAATATACTCAGGGAAAAAAGTGAAATAAACTTTCAGAGAAACTTCTTTGTGATATATGAATTCATCTCCCAGAGTTACAACTTAGTCTTCATGAGGCAGTTTGCTAACTCTGTTCTTGTGGAATCTGCAAATTCATATTTGGGAGCCATTTAAGCCTATGTGAAAGAGGAAGTACCCTCAAATAATAACTAGAAAGGGGCTTTCTGAGAACTTCCTTTCTAATGTGTGAATTCATCACACAGAGATTCTCCTTTCCCTTTTTGTAGCAGTTTGCTGACACTGTTCTGGTGGAATCTGCAAATTCATATTTGGGAGCACTTTGAGGCCTCTGGTGAAAAAGAAAGTATCCTCAGATAATAACTAGAAAGAAGATTTCTGAGAACTTGCTTTCTGATATGTGAATTCATCACAGAGAGATTCACCTCTCCCTTCTTGTAGCACTTTGCTAACACTGTTCTCGAGAAATCTGCAAAGTGATATTTGTTAGCGCATTGAGGCCTATGGTGAAAAAGGAAGTATCCACAGTTAAAAACTGGAAAGAAGCGTTCTGAGAAATTACATTGCGATGTGTGAACTCCTCACACAGAAATTCATCTTTCCCTTCTTGTAGAAGTTTGCTAACACTGTTTTCGTGGAAACTGCCAAGTGATATTTACGAGTGCAATGAGTCCTCTGGTGAACAAGGAAATATCCACAGATAAAAACTGAAAAGAAGCGTTCTGAGAAATTGCATTGCGATGTGTGAATGCAACTCACAGAGATACACATTCCTCTTCATTGATCAGTTTACTAACACAGTTTTCTTGAAATCTGCAATCGGATACTTCTTAACGCAATGAAAGAGAGGGTGACAAAGGAAATATCCTCAGAGAAAAACTAGAAAGAAGCTTTCTGAGAAACTGCTTTGTGATGTGTGAATTGAACTCACTGAGTTACCCCTGTATTTCATGTAGCCGATTGCTAGCCCTTTTTTTTGTGGAATCTGGGAACTGATATTTCTGATCGCTTTGAAGAATATAAGGACATAGGAAATATCCTGAGATAAAAATGTAAAAGAAGCTTTCTGTTAAACTTCTTTGTGACATACGAATTCATATCCAGAGATAAAACTTAGTCTTCATGAGGCAGTTTGCTAACACTGTTTTCATGGAATCTGCAAATTGATATTTGGGAGCGCTTTGAGGCCTATGGTGAGAAGGGAATTATCCTCAGATAATACAGAAAGAAGCTTTCTAAGAACTTGCTTTCTGATGTGTGAATTCATCACACAGACATTCACCTTTCCCTTCTTGTAGCAGTTTGCTAACACTGTTTTCCTGGAAGCTGCAAAGTGATATGTGAGACTGCATTGTGGCCTATGGTGAAAAAGGAAATATCCACAGATAAAAACTGAAAAGAAGTGTTCTGAGAAATTGCTTTGCGATGTGTGAATGCAACTCACAGATATACACGTTCCTCTTCATTGATCGGTTTGTTAAGACAGTTTTCTTGAAACCTGCAATCTGATACTACTTAGTGCAATGAAACATAGGGTGAAAAAGGAAATATCCTCAGAGAAAAACTAGAAAGAAGCTTTCTGAGAAACTGCTTTGTGATGTGTGAATTCAACTCACTGAATTCCCCCTGTGTTTCGTGGAGCCATTTGCAAGCCCTTTTTTTCTAGTTTCTGAGAACTGATATTTCAGATCGCTTTGAGGAATATAAGGACAAAGGAAATATCCTCAGATAAAAATGTGAAAGAAGCTTTATGAGAACCTTCTTTGTGATATATGAATTCGTCTCGCAGAGTTACAACTTAGTCTTCATGAGGCAGTGTGCTAACACTGTTCTCCTGGAATCTTCAAATTGATATTTGGGAGCGCTTGGATGCCTATGATAAAAAAGGAATTATCCTCAGATATAAACGTTAAAGAACCTTCTGAGATACTTCTTTGTGATATATGAATTCATTTCCCAGAGTTACAACGTAGTCTTCATGAGGCAATTTGCTAACACTATTCTCGTGGAATCTGCAAATTCATATTTGGGAGCGCCTTGAGGCCCATGGTGAAAAAGGAATTATCCTCAGATAATAACTGGAATGCAGATTTCTGAGAACTTGCTTTCTGATGTTTGAATTCATCACACAGAAATTCACCTTTCCCTTCCTGTAGCAGTTTGCTACCACTGTTCTCGTGGAATCTACAAAGTGATATTTTGAACCCATTGAGGCCTAGTGTGAAAAAGGAAATATCCACAGATAAAAACTGGAAAGAAGCGTTCTGTGAAATTGCATTGTGATGTGTGAATGCAACTCACAGAGATACACGTTCCAATTCATTGATCAGTTTGCTAACACTGTTTTCTTGAAATCTGCAATCAGATACTTCTAAGCGCAATGAAACTTAGGATGAGAAAGGAAATATCCCCAGAGAAAAACTAGAAAGAAGCTTTCTGAGAAACTGTTTGTGATGAATGAATTCAACTTATTGAGTTACCCCTGTATTTCATGGCGACGTTTACTAGCCCTTTTTTTGTGGAATCTGAGAATGATATTTTGTATCGGTTTGAAGAATATTAGGACAAAGGAAATATTCTCCAATAAAGACGAGAAAGAAGCTTTCTGAAAAACTTCTTTGTGATATATGAAATCATCTCTCAGAGTTACAACTTAGTCTTCACGAGGCAGTTTGCTAACACCGTTCTCCTGGAATCTTCAAATTGATACTGGGGAGTGCTTTGAGGCCTATGGTGAAAATGGAAGTATCCTCAGATAATAACTAGAAAGCAGCTTTCTGAGAACTTGCTTTCTGATATGTGAATTCATCACACAGAGATTCACCTTTCCCTTCCTGTAGCAGTTTGCTAACACTGTTCTCTTTGAATCTACAAAGTGATATTAGGGAGCTCATTGAGGCCTGTGGAAATTGCATTGTGATGGATGAATGCAACTCACAGAGATACACGTTCCTCTTCATTCATCAGTTTGCTAACACACTTTTCTTGAAATCTGCAATTGGATAGTTCATAGTGTAGTGAAATTTAGGTTGAGAAATAAATATCCTCAGAGAAAAACTAGAAACAATCTTTCTGAGAAACTTCTTTGTGATGTGTGAATTCAATTCACTGAGTTACCGCTGTATTTCGTGGAGCCGTTTGCTAGCCCTTTTTTTCTGGAATTTGAGAAGTGGTATTTGGGATCGCTTTGAGGAATATAAGAAAAAAGGAAATATCCTCAGATAAAAAAGTGAAAGAAGCTTTCTGAGAATCTTCTTTATGATATATGAATACACCTCCCAGAGAAATTCCACAAGAACAGTCTTAGTGAACGGCTTCTTGAGGGGAAAGCTGTAACTCTGTGAGATGAATTCACAGACACAAAGTAGTTTATCAGAAACCTTCTTAATCTTTTTTATCGGAGGATATTGCCTTTGGCCCTATAGTCTCCAAAGGGATCCGAAATATCATTCACAGATCACAAAAAAGTTTCTCAGAAAGCTTCTTTCTCTTTTTTATCGGAGGATATTTCCTTTGGCCCTATAGTCTTCAAAGGGATCCGAAATATCAGTTCTCAGATTCCACAGAAAAAAGGCTAGCAAAGAGATCTCCACGAAATACAGCTGTAACTCTGTGAGTGGAAGTCACACATCACAAAGCAGTTTCTCAGAAAAGCTTCTTTCCAGTTTTTCTCTGAGGATATTTTTTTTTTTTCACCATAGCCCTCTATGGGCTTCCAAATATCACTTTGCAAATTCCACAAGAACAGTCTTAGCGAAAGGCTTCTTGAGGGGAAAGCTGTAACTCTGTGAGATGAATTCACAGAACACAAAGCAGTTTCTCAGAAAGCTTCTTTCCAGTTTTTTTCTGAGGATATTTCCTTTTTCACCATAGCCCTCCATGGGCTTCCAAATATCACTTTGCAAATTCCACAAAAACAGTCTTAGCGAAAGGCTTCTTGAGGGGAAAGCTGTAACTCTGTGAGATGAATTCACAGATCACAAAGAAGTTTCTCAGAAAGCTTCTTTCTCATTTTTTCTCAGGATATTTTCCCTTTTTCCTATAGTAGCCCTCAAAGGGATCCCAAAATATCAAATCTCAATTCCACAAGAAATAAGGCTAGCAAAGGCTTCTTGAAATAAAGCTGTAACTCTGTGAGATGAAGTCACACATCACAAAGCAGTTTCTCAGAAAGCTTCTTTCTCAGTTTTTATCGGAGGATATTTTCCTTTTTCCCTAGCCCTTCAAAGGGATCCAAATATCACTTTCAGATTTCCACAAAATAAGGCTAGCAAAGAGATCCACGAAATAAGCTGTAACTCTGTGAGATGAATTACAGAAACACACAAGCAGTTTCTCAGAAAGCTTCTTTCCAGTTTTTATCTGAGGATATTTTCTTTTTCACCATAGCCCTCCATGGGCTTCCAAATATCACTTTGCAAATTCCACAAGAACAGTCTTAGCGAAAGGCTTCTTGAGGGGAAAGCTGTAACTCTGTGAGATGAATTCACAGAACACAAAGAAGTTTCTCAGAAAGCTTCTTTCTCTTTTTATCGGAGGATATTTCCTTTGGCCCTATATTTCTTCAAAGGGATCCGAAATATCACTTCTCAGATTCCACAGAAATAAGGCTAGCAAAAGATCCACGAAATACAGATGTAACTCTGTGAGAAGTCAATTACACACACAAGCAGTTTTCTCAGAAAGCTTCTTTCCAGTTTTTCTCTGAATATTTTCTTTTTCACCATAGCCCTCTATGGGCTTCCAAATATCACTTTGCAAATTCCACAAGAACAGTCTTAGCGAAAGGCTTCTTGAGGGGAAAGCTGTAACTCTGTGAGATGATTTCACAGAACACAAAGAGTTTCTCAGAAAGCTTCTTTCCAGTTTTTTCTGAGGATATTTTTTTTTTTTTCCATAGCCCTCAATGGGCTTCCAAATATCACTTTGCAAATTCCACAAAATAAGGCTAGCAAAAGATTCTTGAGGAAAAGCTGTAACTCTGTGAGATGAATTCAACAACACAAAAGCAGTTTCTCAGAAAGCTTCTTTCCAGATTTTATCTTTCTCAGGATTTTTCCATTTTTCTTTTTTTTCACCATATAGCCCTCTATGGCTTCCAAATATCACTTTGCAATTCCACAAGAACAAGTCTTAGCGAAAGGCTTCTTGAGGGGAAAGCTGTAACTCTGTGAGATGAATTCACAGAACACAAAGAGTTTCTCAGAAAGCTTCTTCTTTCTCAGTTTTATCTGAGGATATTTCCTTTTTCCCTATAGTCTTCAAAGGGATCCAAATATCACTTTGCAATTCCACAGAAAAAGGCTAGCAAAAGATCCACGAAATAAAGCTGTAACTCTGTGAGATGAAGTCACACAACAAAGCAGTTTCTCAGAAAGCTTCTTTCCAGATTTTTCTGAGGATATTTTCCTTTTTCACCATCAGCCATTATGGGCTTCCAAATATCACTTTGCAAATTCCACAAGAACAGGCTTAGCGAACGGCTTCTTGAGGAGAAAGCTGTAACTCTGTGAGATGAATTCACAGAACACAAAGCAGTTTCTCAGAAAGCTTCTTTCACAGAACACAAGCAGTTTCTCAGAAAGCTTCTTTCCAGATTTCATCTGAGGATATTTCCTTTTTCACCATAGCCCTCCATGGGCTTCCAAATATCACTTTGCAAATTCCACAAGAACAGTCTTAGCGAAAGGCTTCTTGAGGGGAAAGCTGTAACTCTGTGAGATGATTTCACAGAACACACAAAGAAGTTTCCTCAGAAAGCTTCTTTCTCTTTTTTTCGGAGGATATTTCCTTTTTTTCCCCTATAGTCTTCAAAGGGATTCCAAATATCACTTCTCAGATTCCACAGAAATAAGGCTAGCAAAAGAGCTCCACGAAAACAGCTGTAACTCTGTGAGATGAATCACAGAACACAAAGCAGTTTCTCAGAAAGCTTCTTTCCAGTTTTTTCTCTGAGGATATTTTCTTTTTCACCATAGCCCTCTATGGGCTTCCAAATATCACTTTGCAAATTCCACAAGAACAGTCTTAGCGAAAGGCTTCTTGAGGGGAAAGCTGTAACTCTGTGAGATGAATTTCACAGAACACAAAGAAGTTTCTCAGAAAGCTTCTTTCTCAGATTTCTTCTGAGGATATTTTCTTTTTCACCATTTTCTAGTTTTCAAAGAATTTTTCTTTTAGATTCCAAATATTCACTTTTGCAAATCAGCATTCCACAAAATAACAGAAAGCTAGCAAAGAGCTTCTTGAGAAAAGAAAAAAGATGTAAAAGCTGTAACTCTGTGAGATGAAGATTCACAGAACACAAGCAGTTTCTCAGAAAGCTTCTTTCCAGATTTTCATCTGAGGATATTTTCCTTTTTCACCATAGCCCTCTATGGGCTTCCAAATATCACTTTGCAAATTCCACAAGAAAGGCTTAGCGAAAGGCTTCTTGAGGGGAAAGCTGTAACTCTGTGAGATGAATGATTTCACAACACAAAGAAGTTTCTCAGAAAGCTTCTTTCTCAGATTTTTTTCTCTCGATATTTTCCTTTTTCCCTATAGTCCCTCAAAGGGATTCCGAAATATCACTTTCAGATTCCACAGAAATAAGGCTAGCAAAAGGATCCTTGAGGAAAAAGCTGTAACTCTGTGAGATGAAGTCACAGAGTCACAAAGCAGTTTCTCAGAAAGCTTCTTTCCAGTTTTTTCTCTGAGGATATTTTTCCTTTTTTCACCAGCCCTCTATGGGCTTCCAAATATCACTTTGCAAATTCCACAAGAACAGTCTTAGCGAAAGAACGCTTCTTGAGGGGGCTTGAAAGCTGTAACTCTGTGAGATGAATTCACAGAACACAAAGCAGTTTCTCAGAAAGCTTCTTTCTCAGATTTTTTCTGAGGATATTTTTTTTTTTCCCATAGCCCTCATGGGGGATCCAAATATCACTTTGCAAATTCCACAAGAAATAAGGCTTAGCGAAAGGATTCTTGAGGGGAAAGCTGTAACTCTGTGAGATGAATTTCACAGAACACAAAGAAGTTTCTCAGAAAGCTTCTTTCTCAGATTTTTTTCTGAGGATATTTTTCCTTTTTCACCATAGTCTTCTAAGGGATCCAAATATCATCTTCTCAATTCCACAAGAAATAAGGCTAGCAAAGAAGCAAAGAGGGGAAGCTGTAAACTCTGTGAGATGAAGTCACACATCACAAAGAAGTTTCTCAGAAAAGCTTCTTTCTCAGAAAGCTTTCTGAGGATATTTTTTTTTCCCTTTAGCCCTCTAAAGGGCTTCCAAATATCACTTTGCAAATTCCACACAGAAAAGCTAGCAAAGAGAGAAGAGAAATAAAGCTGTAACTCTGTGAGATGAATTAACAGAACACAAAGCAGTTTCTCAGAAAGCTTCTTTCCAGTTTTTTTCTGAGGATATTTCCTTTTTCACCATAGCCCCTCTATGGGCTTCCAAATATCACTTTGCAAATTCCACAAGAACAGTCTTAGCGAAAGGCTTCTTGAGGGGAAAGCTGTAACTCTGTGAGATGATTTCACAGAACACAAAGAAGTTTCTCAGAAAGCTTCTTTCTCTTTTTATCGGAGGATATTTTCCTTTGGCCCTATAGTCTTCAAAGGGATCCGAAATATCAGTTCTCAGATTCCACAGAAATAAGGCTAGCAAACGAGATCCACGAAATACAGATGTAACTCTGTGAGAAATGAATCAGAACAAACACAAAGCAGTTTCTCAGAAAAGCTTCTTTCTCAGAAAGCTTTCTCTCTCAGGATATTTTTCTTTTTCATTTTTTTTTCACCAGGGCTTCCTCTATGGGCTTCCAAATCATTTTTTGCAATTCCACAAGAACAACTTAGCGAAAGGCTTCTTGAGGGGAAAGCTGTAACTCTGTGAGATGAATTCACAGAACACAAAGAAGTTTTCAGAAAAGCTTCTTTCTCAGATTTTTTTCTGAGGATATTTCCTTTTTCACCTATAGCCCTTCAAAGGGCTTCCAAATATCACTTTGCAAATTCCACAAAAAAGGTCTTAGCAAAAGAGCTTCTTGAGGAAAAGCTGTAACTCTGTGAGATGAATTCACAGAACACAAAGAGTTTCTCAGAAAGCTTCTTTCCAGATTTTTCTCTGAGGATATTTTCCTTTTTCACCATAGCCCTCTATGGGCTTCCAAATATCACTTTGCCAATTCCACAAATCTTAGCTTTTAAAAAATTCTTGAGGGAAAAGCTGTAACTCTGTGAGATGAAATTCACAGAACACAAAGAAGTTTCTCAGAAAGCTTCTTTCTCTTTTTTTCTCTTCTTTCTCAGATTTTTTCTTTTTTCTGGAGGATATTTTCCTTTGGCCCTCAAAGGGATCCGAAAAATATCCATTCTTCTCATTCCACAGAAAAAGGCTAGCAAAGAGATCCACGAAAACAGATGTAACTCTGTGAGATGAATTAACATCACACAAGCAGTTTCTCAGAAAGCTTCTTTCCAGTTTTCATCTGAGGATATTTTCTTTTTCACCATAGCCCTCTATGGGCTTCCAAATATCACTTTGCAAATTCCACAAAAACAGTCTTAGCGAAAGGCTTTCTTGAGGGGAAAGCTGTAACTCTGTGAGATGAATTCAGAGCACACAAGAAGTTTCTCAGAAAGCTTCTTTCTCAGATTTTTTTCTGAGATATTTTCCTTTTTCCCTTAGTCTTCAATGGGATTCCAAATATCACTTTCTCAATTTCCACAAGAACAGAAGGCTTAGCAAAGAGATTGAGAAAAGCTGTAACTCTGTGAGATGAATTCACAGAAACAAAGAGTTTTTCTCAGAAAGCTTCTTTCTCAGATTTTTTCTGAGGATATTTTCCTTTTTCACCTTAGTTTTCTATGGGCTTCCAAAGGGCTCCGAAATATCACTTTGCAATTCCACAAGAAATAAGGCTAGCAAAGAGGCTTCTTGAGGGGAAAGCTGTAACTCTGTGAGATGAATTTCACAGAACACAAAGCAAGTTTCTCAGAAAGCTTCTTTCTCTTTTCTCTGAGGAGGATTTTCCTTTTCACCATAGCCCTTTTTCAAAGGGCTTCCAAATATCACTTTGCAAATTCCACAAGAACAGTCTTAGCGAAAGAAAGGCTTGAGGGGAAAGCTGTAACTCTGTGAGATGAATTTCACAGAACACAAAGAGTTTCTCAGAAAGCTTCTTTCTCTTTTTTATCGAGGATATTTCCTTTTTCACCATAGCTTCTCTAAAGGGCTCCAAATATCAAATTCTCAGATTCCATTCAAAAAAAGGTCTTAGCAAAAGGCTTCTTGAGGAAAGGCAGAGTGTAACTCTGTGAGACTGAAACTCAGAGATGAACATCAAAGAAGTTTCACAGAAAGTTTCTCAGAAAGCTTTTTCTTTTTTTTCTGAGGAGGATTTTTCCTTTTTCACCATAGCCTCTAAAGGGGCTCCAAATATCACTTTGCAATTCCACAAGAACAGGCTTAGCGAAAGGCTTCTTGAGGGGAAAGCTGTAACTCTGTGAGATGAATTCACAGAACACACAAGCAGTTTCTCAGAAAGCTTCTTTCCAGATTTTTTCTCAGGATATTTCCTTTTTCACCATTTTCCTCCATGGGCTTCCAAATATCACTTTTTGCAAATTCCACAAGAAAACTTTGCTTAGCGAAAGGCTTCTTGAGGGGAAGGCTTCTGTAAAAGCTGTGAACTCTGATGATTTCACAGAACACAAAGAAGTTTCTCAGAAAAGCTTTCTTTCTCTTTTTTTCTCGAGGATATTTCCTTTGGCCCTATAGTCTTCAAAGGGATCCGAAATATCACTTCTCAGATTCCACAGAAATAAGGCTAGCAAAGAGATCCACGAAATACAGATGTAACTCTGTGAGATGAAGTCAACAACACACAAAGCAGTTTTCAGAAAAGCTTCTTTCCAGATTTTCTCTGAGGATATCCTTTTTTCCATAGCCCTCTATGGGCTCCAAATATCACTTTGCAAATTCCACAAGAACTGTCTTAGCGAAAGGCTTCTTGAGGGGAAAGCTGTAACTCTGTGAGATGAATTCACAGAACACAAAGAGTTTCTCAGAAAGCTTCTTTCCAGTTTTTTTCTGAGGATATTTCCTTTTTCCCTCTAGCCCTCCATGGGCTTCCAAATATCACTTTGCAAATTCCACAAGAACAGTCTTAGCGAAAGGCTTCTTGAGGAGAAAGCTGTAACTCTGTGAGATGAATTCACAGATAACAAAGAAGTTTCTCAGAAAGCTTCTTTCTCTTTTTTATCTGAGGATATATTTCCTTTTTCCCTATAGCCCTCTCAAAGGGATCCAAATATCACTTCTCAAATTCCACACAAAATAAGGCTAGCAAAGAGCTTCTCACGAAAACAGCTGTAACTCTGTGAGATGAAGTCACAGAACACAAAGCAGTTTCTCAGAAAGCTTCTTTCTTCTTCTTT
Organism: Macaca thibetana thibetana; assembly: GCF_024542745.1. Taxonomy (NCBI): domain Eukaryota; kingdom Metazoa; phylum Chordata; class Mammalia; order Primates; family Cercopithecidae; genus Macaca; species Macaca thibetana. The sequence goes on along the minus strand of NW_026088904.1, from coordinate 11,965 downwards.
TTCTCTGAGGATATTTTTCCTTTTTCCATAGTCCCTCTATGGGCTTCCAAATATCACTTTTCAAATTCCACAAGAAAGTCTTAGCAAAAGATCTTCTTGAGGGGAAAGCTGTAACTCTGTGAGATGAATTTCACAGAACACAAAGCAGTTTCTCAGAAAGCTTCTTTCCAGATTTTTCTGAGGATATTTCCTTTTTCACCATAGCCCTCTCTTGGGCTTCCAAATATCACTTTGCCAATTCCACAAAACTGTCTTAGCGAAAGGCTTCTTGAGGGAAAGCTGTAAAGGCTCTGTGAGAAAATTCACAGAACACAAAGAAGAAGTTCTCAGAAAGCTTCTTTCTCAGTTTTCATCTCAGGAGGATATTTCCTTTGGCCCTAGTCTTCAAAGGGATCCGAAATATCAAATCTCAGATTCCACAGAAATAAGGCTAGCAAAGAGATCCACGAAATAAGCTAGAAAATACAGAAATGTAACTCTGTGAGAGAAAGTTACAAACACAACAAAGCAGTTTCTCAGATTTCTTTCCAGTTTTTCTCTGAGGATATTTTCCTTTTTCACCATAGCCCTCTATGGGCTTCCAAATATCACTTTTTGCCAATTCCACAAGAACAAAGTCTTAGCGAAAGGCTTCTTGAGGGGAAAGCTGTAAACTCTGTGAGATGAATTCACAGAACACAAAGAAGTTTTCTCAGAAAGCTTCTTTCTCAGAAGTTTTCAGAGGATATTTCTTTTTTCCCTATAGTCTTTCTCTTTGGATTCCGAAATATCACTTCTCAGATTCCACAAAAATCAGGCTTAGCAAAGAGATCCACGAGGGGAAAGCTGTAAACTCTGTGAGATGAAATACAGAGCTTAACAGAAATTAACAGAACAAGCAGTTTTTCTCAGAAAGCTTCTTTCTCAGAAAGCTTTTTTTCAGGATATTTTCTTTTTCACCATAGCCCTCTATGGGCTTCCCAAATATCACTTTGCAAATTCCACAAGAACAAGTCTTAGCGAAAGAAAGGCTTGAGGGGAAAGCTGTAACTCTGTGAGATGATTTCACAGAACACAAGAAGTTTCTCAGAAAGCTTCTTTCTCTTTTTATCGGAGGATTTTTTCTTCAGAGGATATTTCCTTTTTCCCTATAGTCCTCAATGGGATTCCAAATATCTTTCAGTTCTCAATTTCCAAAGAAATATCAGGCTTCCACAAGAAAGTCTTAGCGAAAGATTCTTGAGGGGAAAGCTGTAACTCTGTGAGATGAAGTCACAGAACACAAAGCAGTTTCTCAGAAAAAGCTTTTCCAGTTTTTTCTCTGAGGATATTTTCTTTTTCACCATAGCCCTCTATGGGCTTCCAAATATCACTTTGCAAATTCCACAAGAACAAGGCTTAGCAAAAGAGATTCTTGAGGGGAAAGCTGTAACTCTGTGAGATGAGATGAATTCACAACACAAAGCAGTTTCTCAGAAAGCTTCTTTCCAGATTTTCATCTGAGGATATTTTCCTTTTTCACCATAGCCCTCTGGGCTTCCAAATATCACTTTCAAATTCCACAAGAACAAACTGTCTTAGCGAAAGGCTTCTTGAGAGGAAAGCTGTAACTCTGTGAGATGATTTCACAGAACACAAAGAAGTTTCTCAGAAAAGCTTCTTTCTCTTTTTTATCGAGGATATTTCCTTTTTCCCCTAGGTCTTCAAAGGGATCCGAAATATCAGTTCTCAGATTCACAGAAAAAAGAAAGCTAGCAAAGAGATCTTCGAAAGAAAAAATGTAACTCTGTGTAACTCTGAATTGAACAGAACACAACAAAGTTTCTCAGAAAGCTTCTTTCCAGATTTCATCTGAGGATATTTCCTTTTTCACCATAGCCCTCTATGGGCTTCCAAATATCACTTTGCAAATTCCACAAGAACAGTCTTAGCGAAAGGCTTCTTGAGGGGAAAGCTGTAAATCTGTGAGATGATTTCACAGAACACAAAGAAGTTTCTCAGAAAGCTTCTTTCTCTTTTTTTTATCGGAGGATATTTCCTTTTTCCCTAGTCTTCTAAGGGATCCGAAATATCACTTTCTCAGATTCCACAGAAAAAAAGGCTAGCAAAGAGATCTTGACGAAATAAACAGGTGTAACTCTGTGAGATGAATTCACAGAACACAAAGAAGTTTCTCAGAAAGCTTCTTTCCAGATTTCATCTGAGGATATTTTCTTTTTCACCATAGCCCTCTATGGGCTTCCAAATATCACTTTTTGCAAATTCCACAAGAACAGTCTTAGCGAAAGGCTTCTTGAGGGGAAAGCTGTAACTCTGTGAGATGAATTTCACAGAACACAAAGAAGTTTCTCAGAAAGCTTTCTTTCTCTTTTCTTTCGGAGGATATTTTTCTTTTTTCCCTATAGTCTTCAAAGGGATCCGAAATATCAAAGTTCTCAGATTCTCACAGAAATAAGGCTAGCAAAGAGATCCACGAAAAAGAGAAAACTCTGTGAGATGAAGTTGAACACAACACAAAGCAGTTTCTCAGAAAGCTTCTTTCCAGATTTTCTCTGAGAGGATATTTTTTTTTTCACCATAGCCCTCTATGGGCTTCCAAATATCACTTTGCAAATTCCACAAGAACAGAACAGCTTAGCGAGCTTTTCTTGAGGGGAAAGCTGTAACTCTGTGAGATGAATTCACAGAACACAAAGAAGTTTCTCAGAAAGCTTCTTTCTCTTTTTTTCTTGATATATTTTTTTTTTTTTAGTCCTCCAAGGGCTTCCAAATATCACTTTGCAAATTCCACAAAAAAGGCTAGCAAAGAGATTCTTGACGAAAACAGATGTAACTCTGTGAGATGAATTCAACAGATGACAAAGAAGAAGAACTTTCAGAAAGCTTCTTTCTTTCAGATTTTTCTGAGGATATTTCCTTTTTTTTCACCATAGCTTCTATGGGCCAAAATATCACTTTGCTCAATTCCACAAGAAATAAGTCTTAGCAAAAGGAAAGGCACGAAAAAGCTGTAACTCTGTGTGAGAAGTGAAAGAACACAAAGAAAAGAGTTTCTCAGAAAGCTTCTTTCAGAAAGCTTCTTTTTTTTCTCTCTGATATTTTTTTTTTTCCTATAGTCCTCAAAGGGATTCCAAATATCACTTCTGCAAATTCCACATTCCAAAAAGGCTAGCAAAGAGATCTTGAAAAAGCTGTAACTCTGTGAGATGAATTCACAGAACACAAGCAGTTTCTCAGAAAGCTTCTTTCCAGATTTCATCTGAGGATATTTCCTTTTTCACCATAGCCCTCTATGGGCTTCCAAATATCACTTTGCCAATTCCACAAGAACATGTCTTAGCGAAAGGCTTCTTGAGGGGAAAGCTGTAACTCTGTGAGATGATTTCACAGAACACAAAGAAGTTTCTCAGAAAGCTTCTTTCTCTTTTTTATCGGAGGATATTTCCTTTTTATAGTCTTCAAATAGGATCCGAAATATCATTTTCTCAGATTCCACAGAAAAATCTAGCAAAGAGATCTTTGACGAAATAAGCAGATGTAACTCTGTGAGAATGACAGAAACTCTCATGTGAGAGAATTAACAAACAGTTTCTCAGAAAGCTTCTTTCCAGATTTCATCTTCAGGATATTTTTTTTTTCACCATAGCCCTCTATGGGGCTTCCAAATATCACTTTGCCAATTCCACAAGAACTGTCTTAGCGAAAGGCTTCTTGAGGGGAAAGCTGTAACTCTGTGAGATGATTTCACAGAACACAAAGAAGTTTCTCAGAAAGCTTCTTTCTCTTTTTTTTCGGAGGATATTTCCTTTGGCCCTATAGTCTTCAAAGGGATCCGAAATATCTGTTCTCAGATTCCACAGAAATAAGGCTAGCAAAGAGATCCACGAAATACAGATGTAACTCTGTGAGATGAATTAACAGAACGACAAGCAGTTTCTCAGAAAGCTTCTTTCTTTCCAGATTTTTCTGAGGATATTTCCTTTTTTCACCATAGCCCTCTATGGGCTTCCAAATATCACTTTGCAAATTCCACAAGAACAGTCTTAGCGAAAGAAAGCTTCTTGAGGGGAAAGCTGTAACTCTGTGAGATGATTTCACAGAACACAAAGAAGTTTTCAGAAAAGCTTCTTTCTCTTTTTTCGGAGGATATTTTTCTTTTTTCCCTATAGTCCTCGTGGGGGGATCCAAATATCACTTTCAATTCCACAAGAAAGGCTTAGCAAAGGCTTCTTGAGGGGAAAGAAATACAACTCTGTGAGATGAATTTACAGATCACACAAAAGTTTCTCAGAAAGCTTCTTTCCAGATTTTTCATCTCTGAGGATATTTCCTTTTTCACCATAGCCCTCTATGGGCTTCCAAATATCACTTTGCCAAATTCCACAAGAACTGTCTTAGCGAAAGGCTTCTTGAGAGGGGAAAGCTGTAACTCTGTGAGATGATTTCACACAACACAAAAAAGTTTCTCAGAAAGCTTCTTTCTCTTTTTTTTCGGAGGATATTTCCTTTGGCAATATAGTCTTCAAAGGGATCCGAAATATCATTCTCAAAGATTCCACAGAAATAAGGCTAGCAAAGAGATCCACGAAATAAAGATGTAACTCTGTGAGATGAAAATAACAGAACACAAGCAGTTTTTCTCAGAAAGCTTCTTTCCAGATTTTTCATTTCATCTGAGATATTTCTTTTTCACCATAGCCCTCTATGGGCTTCCAAATATCACTTTGCAAATTCCACAAGAACAGTCTTAGCGAAAGGCTTCTTGAGGGGAAAGCTGTAACTCTGTGAGATGAGTTCACAGAACACAAAGAAGTTTCTCAGAAAGCTTCTTTCTCTTTTTTTTCTTTCTCTTTCTATTTCCTTTGGCCCTATAGTTTTCAAAGGGATCCGAAATATCAGTTCTCAGATTCCACAGAAATAAGGCTAGCAAAGAGCTTCCACGAAATACAGATGTAACTCTGTGAGATGAAGTCACACATCACACAAAGCAGTTTTTCAGAAAGCTTCTTTCCAGTTTTTCTCTGAGGATATTTTTCTTTTTCACCATAGCCCTCTATGGGCTTCCAAATATCACTTTGCAAATTCCACAAGAACAGTCTTTAGCGAAAGGCTTCTTGAGGGGAAAGCTGTAACTCTGTGAGATGAATTCACAGAACACAAAGAAGTTTCTCAGAAAGCTTCTTTCTTTATCGGAGGATATTTCCTTTGGCCCTATAGTCTTCAAAGGGATCCGAAATATCAGTTCTCAGATTCCACAGAAATAAGGCTAGCAAAAGGAGATCCACGAAATACAGAATACAGTAACTCTGTGAGATGAATTAACACACATCACAAAGCAGTTTCTCAGAAAGCTTCTTTCCAGTTTTTCTCTGAGGATATTTTCTTTTTTTCCATAGCCCTCTATGGGCTTCCAAATATCACTTTGCAAATTCCACAAGAACAGTCTTAGCGAACGGCTTCTTGAGGGGAAAGCTGTAACTCTGTGAGATGAATGAATTCACAGAACACAAAGAAGTTTCTCAGAAAGCTTCTTTCTTTCTTTTTTCTGAGAGATATTTTCCTTTTTCACCTATAGTCTTCTTTGGGATCTTTCCAAATATCACTTTGCAAAATTCCACAAGAAATAAAAGGCTTAGCAAAGAGATTCTTGAGGGGAAAAGATGTAACTCTGTGAGAAAGGCTTCTTGATTCTGTAACTCTGTGAGAGATGATTTCACAGAACACAAAGAAGTTTTCTCAGAAAGCTTCTTTCTCAGATTTTATCTGAGGATATTTCCTTTTTCCCTATAGTCTTCAAAGGGATTCCAAATATCACTTTCAAATTCCACAAAAAAGTCTTAGCGAAAGGCTTCCAGGAAAACAGCTGTAACTCTGTGAGATGAAGTCACAGAACACAAAGCAGTTTTTCTCAGAAAGCTTCTTTCTTTCAGTTTTTTTCTGAGGATATTTTTTTTTTTTCACCATAGCCCTCTATGGGCTTCCAAATATCACTTTGCAAATTCCACAAAACAGGCTTAGCGAAAGGCTTCTTGAGGGGAAAGCTGTGTAACTCTGTGAGATGAATTCACAGAACACAAAGCAGTTTCTCAGAAAGCTTCTTTCCAGTTTTTATCTGAGGATATTTTCTTTTTTTCCATAGCCCTCAAATGGGCTTCCAAATATCACTTTGCAATTCCACAAGAACAAGCTTAGCGAAAAAGGCTTCTTGAGGGGAAAGCTGTAACTCTGTGAGATGAATTCACAGAAAAGAAGTTTCTCAGAAAGCTTCTTTCCAGTTTTTATCTGAGGATATTTCCTTTTCACCATAGCCCTCAAAGGGGCTTCCAAATATCACTTTCAAATTCCACAAGAAATAAGGCTAGCTTAGCGAAAGGCTTCTTGAGGGGAAAGCTGTAACTCTGTGAGATGAATTTTCACAGAACAAAGCAGTTTCTCAGAAAGCTTCTTTCTCAGTTTTTCGGAGGATATTTTTTTTTTACCATAGCCTTCTATGGGCTCCGAAAATATCATTTTTGCAAATTCCACAAAAACAGGCTTAGCGAAAGGCTTCTTCTTGAGGGGAAAGCTGTAACTCTGTGAGATTCACAGAACACAAAGCAGAAGTTTCTCAGAAAGCTTCTTTCTCTTTTTTTTCTGAGGATATTTCCTTTTTTTTCACCATATTTTCTTCATGGGCTTCCAAATCATCACTTTGCAGATTCCACAAGAAAAGTCTTAGCGAAAGGCTTTGCAATTCCACGGAAAGCTGTAAACTCTGTGATTCCACAAGCTGTCAAACACACAAACAAAAGCAGTTTCTCAGAAAGCTTCTTTCCAGTTTTTAATTTGAGGATATTTTCCTTTTTTTTCCTAGTCCTCAATGAGCTTCCAAATATCACTTTGCAAATTCCACAAGAAAGTTTCTCAGCAAAGGCTTCTTTCAAAGCTTTAACTCTGTGAGATGATTTCACAGAACACAAAGCAAGTTTCTCAGAAAGCTTCTTTCTCTTTTTTTTCTGAGATATTTCCTTTTTTTTCACCTATAGTCTCAAAGGGATCCAAATATCATCTTTTGCAATTCCACAAAATAAACAGTCTAGCGAAAGGCTTCTTGAGGGGGGAAAAGCTGTAACTCTGTGAGATGAATTCAACAGAACACAAAGCAGTTTCTCAGAAAGCTTCTTTCCAGTTTTTATCTGAGGATATTTTTTTTTTCACCATAGCCCTCCATGGGCTTCCAAATATCACTTTGCAAATTCCACAAGAACAGTCTTAGCGAAAGGCTTCTTGAGGAAAAGCTGTAACTCTGTGAGATGAATTCACAGAACACAAAGTAGTTTCTCAGAAAGCTTCTTTCTCATTTTTATCGGAGGATATTTCCTTTTTCCTATAGTCTCTCAAAGGGATCCGAAATATCACTTTCAATTCCACAAGAATAAGGCTAGCAAAACAGCTCCACTTGAAAAGCTGTAACTCTGTGAGATGAATGTCACACATCACAAAAGCAGTTTCTCAGAAAGCTTCTTTCTCAGTTTTTCTGAGGATATTTTCTTTTTCCCATAGCCTAAGGGGGCTTCCAAATATCACTTTGCAATTTCCACAAGAAAACTCTTAGCGAAAGGCTTCTTGAGGGGAAAGCTGTAACTCTGTGAGATGAATTCACAGAACACAAAGCAGTTTCTCAGAAAGCTTCTTTCCAGTTTTTATCTGAGGATATTTTCTTTTTCACCATAGCCCTCTATGGGCTTCCAAATATCACTTTGCAAATTCCACAAGAACAGGCTTAGCGAAAGGCTTCTTGAGGGGAAAGCTGTAACTCTGTGAGATGAATTCACAGAACACAAAGAAGTTTCTCAGAAAGCTTCTTTCCAGTTTTTATCGGAGGATATTTCCTTTGGCCCTATAGTCTTCAAAGGGATCCGAAATATCCAAATATCACTTTTCTCAATTCCACAAAACAGGGCTAGCAAAAAGGCTTCACGAAAAAGCTGTAACTCTGTGAGATGAAGTTCACAGAACACAAAGCAGTTTCTCAGAAAGCTTCTTTCCAGTTTTTCATCTGAGGATATTTTCCTTTTTCACCATAGCCCTCTATGGGGCTTCCAAATATCACTTTGCAATTCCACAAGAACAGTCTTAGCGAAACAGCTTCTTGAGGGGAAAGCTGTAACTCTGTGAGATGATTCACAGAACACAAAGCAGTTTCTCAGAAAGCTTCTTTCCAGTTTTTTATCTGAGGATATTTTCTTTTTCACCATAGCCCTCCATGGGCTTCCAAAATATCACTTTGCAAATTCCACAAGAACAGTCTTAGCGAAAGGCTTCTTGAGGGGAAAGCTGTAACTCTGTGAGATGAATTCACAGAACACACAAAGAAGTTTCTCTCAAAGAAAGCTTCTTTCTTTTTTTTGAGGATATTTCCTTTTTCACCATAGCCCTCAATGGGGATCCCAAATATCACTTTGCAGATTTCCACAAGAACAGTGTAGCGAAAGCAAACAGCTCCAGGAAAAAGCTGTAACTCTGTGAGATGAAGTTCACAGAACACAAAGCAGTTTCTCAGAAAGCTTCTTTCCAGTTTTTTATCTGAGGATATTTCCTTTTTTTTTCACCATAGCCCTCAAAGGGGGCCCAAATATCACTTTGCAAATTCCACAAACAGTAAGCTTAGCGAAAAAGCTTCTTGAGGGGAAAGCTGTAAACTGTGAGATGAATTCACAGAACACAGAAGCAGTTTCTCAGAAAGCTTCTTTCCAGTTTTTCTCTGAGGATATTTCCTTTTTCACCATAGCCCTCCATGGGCTTCCAAATATCACTTTGCAAATTCCACAAGAACAGTCTTAGCGAAAGGCTTTCTTGAGGGAAAGCTGTAACTCTGTGAGATGAATTCACAGAACACAAAGAAGTTTCTCAGAAAGCTTCTTTCTCTTTTTCTCGGAGGATATTTCCTTTGGCCCTATAGTCTTCAAAGGGATCCGAAATATCAGTTCTCAGATTCCTCAGAAATAAGACTAGCAATCAGATCCAGGAAATACAGCTGTAACTCTGTGAGTGGAATCACACATCACAAAGCAGTTTCTCAGAAAGCTTCTTTCTCAGTTTTTTATCTGAGGATATTTCCTTTTTCACCATAGCCCTCTATGGGCTTCTTTTTGCAAATTCCACAAAACAGTTTAGCAAGCTTCTTCTTGAGGGCTGTAACTCTGTGAGATGAATTCACACATACAAAAGCAGTTTCTCTCAGAAAGCTTCTTTCCAGTCATCTGAGGATATTTCCTTTTTCACCATAGCCCTCTATGGGCTTCCAAATATATCTTTGCAATTCCACAAAGAACAGTCTTAGCGAAAGGCTTCTTGAGGGGAAAGCTGTAACTCTGTGAGATGAATTTCACAGAACACAAAGAAGTTTTCTCAGAAAGCTTCTTTCTCTTTTTTTCTGAGGATATTTTTTTTCCCTATAGCCCTCAAAGGGCTCCAAAATATCACTTCTCAGATTCCACAAAAAAAGGCTAGCAAACAGGCTTCTTGAAATACAGCTGTAACTCTGTGAGATGAATTCACACAACACAAAGCAGTTTCTCAGAAAGCTTCTTTCAGTTTTTCTGAGGATATTTCCTTTTTCCCATAGCCCTCAATGGGCTTCCAAATATCACTTTGCAGATTTCACAAGAAAACTAAGCTTAGCAAAAGGCTTCTTGAGGGGAAAGCTGTAACTCTGTGAGATGAATTCACAGAACACAGAGCAGTTTCTCAGAAAGCTTCTTTCCAGTTTTTATCTGAGGATATTTCCTTTTTCACCATAGCCCTCTAGGGCTTCCAAATATCACTTTGCAAATTCCACAAAACAGGCTTAGCGAAAGGAAGCTTCTTGAAATAAAGCTGTAACTCTGTGAGATGAATTCACACACAACACAAAGTTTTCAGAAAGCTTCTTTCCAGTTTTTTTATCTGAGGATATTTTCCTTTTTCACCATAGCCCTCAAAGGGCTCCCAAATATCACTTTGCAAATTCCACAAGAAAAAAGTGTTAGCAAAAGCTCTTCTTGAGGGAAAGCTGTAACTCTGTGAGATGAATTCACAGAACACAAAGCAGTTTCTCAGAAAGCTTCTTTCCAGTTTTCATCTCTGGATATTTTTTTTTTCACCATAGTCCTCTAAAGGGCTTCCAAATATCACTTTGCAAATTCCACAAAACAAGGCTTAGCAAACAACCTTCTTGAGAAAAAGCTGTAACTCTGTGAGATGAATTCACAGAACACAAAGCAGTTTCTCAGAAAGCTTCTTTCCAGTTTTTCTGAGGATATTTTCCTTTTTCACCATAGCCCTCCATGGGCTTCCAAATATCACTTTTCAATTCCACAAGAACAGTCTTAGCGAAAGGCTTCTTGAGGGGAAAGCTGTAACTCTGTGAGATGAATTCACAGATCACAAAGAAGTTTCTCAGAAAGCTTCTTTCTCTTTTTTTATCGGAGATATTTTTTTTCCCTATAGTCTTCAAAGGGATCCGAAATATCAGTTCTCAGATTCCACAGAAATAAGGCTAGCAAACATCCACTTGAAAACAGCTGTAACTCTGTGAGATGAATTCACACACACACAAAGCAGTTTTCTCAGAAAGCTTCTTTCCAGTTTTTCTCTGAGGATATTTTCTTTTTTTTCACCATAGCCCTCTATGGGCTTCCAAATATCACTTTGCAAATTCCACAAAAAACAGTCTTAGCGAAAGGCTTCTTGAGGGGAAAGCTGTAACTCTGTGAGATGAATTCACAGAACACAAAGCAGTTTCTCAGAAAGCTTCTTTCCAGTTTTTATCTGAGGATATATTTCTTTTTTTCACCATAGCCCTCAAAGGGGGCTTCCAAATATCCAAATATCACTTTGCAAATTCCACAAAACAGGCTTAGCAAAGGCTTCTGAAATAAAGCTGTAACTCTGTGAGATGAATTCACAGAACACAAAGAAGTTTCTCAGAAAGCTTCTTTCTCAGTTTTTATCTGAGATATTTCCTTTTTCCCATAGCCTCAAAGGGCTCCCAAATATCACTTTTGCAAATTCCACAAAAACAGGCTTAGCAAACGGCTTCTTGAGGAAATAAAGCTGTAACTCTGTGATTGAAAGTCACACATCACAAAGCAGTTTCTCAGAAAGCTTCTTTCCAGTTTTTTATCTGAGGATATTTTCCTTTTTCACCATAGCCCTCTATGGGCTTCCAAATATCACTTTGCAAATTCCACAAGAACAGTCTTAGCAAACGGCTTCTTGAGGAAAAAGCTGTAACTCTGTGAGATGAATTCACAGAACACAAAGCAGTTTCTCAGAAAGCTTCTTTCTTCAGTTTTTTATCTGAGGATATTTTCCTTTTTCACCATAGCCCTCCATGGGCTTCCAAATATCACTTTTCAGATTCCACAAGAAAAAGGTGTTAGCAAAGGCTTCTTGAAATAAAAGCTAACTCTGTGAGATGAATTTCACAGAACACAAAGCAGTTTTTCTCAGAAAGCTTCTTTCCAGTTTTTCTGAGGATATTTCCTTTTTCACCATAGCCTTCTATGGGCTCCAAATATCACTTTGCTCAATTCCACAAAAACAGTGCTAGCAAACGATCTTCTTGAGGAAAAGCTGTAACTCTGTGAGATGAATTCACAGAACACAAGCAGTTTCTCAGAAAGCTTCTTTCCAGTTTTTCTGAGGATATTTCCTTTTTCACCATAGCCCTCCATGGGCTTCCAAATATCACTTTGCAAATTCCACAAGAACAGTCTTAGCGAAAACGGCTTCTTGAGGGGAAAGCTGTAACTCTGTGAGATGATTTCACAGAACACAAAGAAGTTTCTCAGAAAGCTTCTTTCTCTTTTTATCGGAGGATATTTCCTTTGGCCCTATAGTCTTCAAAGGGATCCGAAATATCAGTTCTCAGATTCCACAAAAATAAGGCTAGCAAACAGCTCCACGAAATACAGCTGTAACTCTGTGAGTGGAAGTCACACATCACAAAGTTTCTCAGAAA